>NW_026705804.1:300000-432707 GCF_029867415.1 Vicia villosa | reverse complement strand
AGAGCGCCGGTTCTAAGGTGCAAGCACTTAACCGTGTTTAGAAAAGATTCAGGAAGAGAAAAACGCTTCAGTACAAGATGGCTGGTGAAGATCCTACAAATACATCTACATCTGGCTCAGCTGAGCAACACAATGGAAATGGTAACAATGGTTATATTAGACCACCAGTATTTGATGGTGAAAACTTTGAATACTGGAAAGATAAACTTGAAAGTTACTTCCTTGGTCTAGATGGTGACTTATGGGATCTTCTGATGGATGGTTACAAACATCCAGTGAAAGCTACTGGCGTAAGGCTTACATGACAAGAAATGAATGATGATCAAAAGAAGCAATTAAAAAATCATCATAAATGTAGGACTATTTTGATGAATGCTATCTCTCATGCTGAGTATGAGAAGATATCTAACAGGGAAACTGTCTATGATATATATGAGTCATTGAAGATGACCCATGAAGGAAATGCTTAGGTCAAGGAGACCAAAGCTCTTGCCCTAATCCAGAAATATGAAGCCTTCAAGATGGAGGATGATGAAAATATTGAGAAGATGTTCTCAAGATTTCAAACGCTAACTGATGGATTAAGAGTTCTGGACAAAGGCTACACCAAGGCTGGTCATGTAAAGAAGATCTTCAGAAGCTGGCACAGAAGATGGGGTCCAATGGTGACTGCATTCAAGATTGCAAAGAATCTGAATGAAGTTTCTTTGGAAGAGCTAATCAGTGCCTTAAGAAGCCATGAGATAGAGCTGGATGCAAATGAGCTTGAGAAGAAAGGTAAGTCTATTGCATTAAAATCTAATTATAAAAAATGCACTAACGCTTTTCAGGCTGAAGAAGAAGATTCTGAAGAATCAGAATCAGAAGAAGAAGATGAATTATCCATGATCTCCAGAAGGGTTAACCAACTCTGGAAGAGCAAGCAAAAGAAGTTCAAGAACTTCAGAAGTTCAAAGAAGCTTGAAAGAGGAGAATCTTCTGGCGGCAAAAGATCTGGCAAGAAGAAGGTCATCTGCTATGAGTGCAATGAGCCTGGACACTTCAAGAATGAATGTCCAAAACTTCAGAAGGAGAATCCCAAGAAGAAGTTTCATAAGAAGAAAGGTCTTATGGAAACATGGGATAATTCTGAATCAGAATCAGACTCTAAAGGCGAGCAAGCAAACCTTGCACTGATGGCCACAGTGGATGATGGATCAGAATCTACATCAGAATCAGATTCTGAAGAGGTATTTTCTAAACTATCTAGAGAAGAGTTAGTTTCCAGTTTTACTGAACTTCTGGAACTCAAGGCTCATCTTAGTATCAAATACAAAAAGCTGAAAAAGCTATTTGAATCTGAAACTAAGAAGCTGGAAGTGGAAAATTCTGAACTGAAGGAAAAAGTTTTAAAATTATCCAGAGACATTGGATCTCTTTCTGAATCAGAAAAATCCATTCCTAGCCTCAATCATATTCTGAAAGAATATGACTCGAGCTTCAGAAACTTTCTATCTAGAAGTATTTGCAGAAGTCACCTCGCTTCTATGATATATGGAGTTTCTGGAAACAAAAGGATTGGCGTTGGCTATGGAAGCATCAGAAGAACTTGAATTCAGAAGCAGAAGCACTGAAGTTCTCATGGTATCACGCTTAGAAGCACTTCAAGGTCAGAAAATAAGAAGATGCTCTGCACCAAGCTGTTTGACTCTGATGATATTCAAATGTTGTTTACACAAACATCAGATTAGAAGCAAGTACAAGATGGCAGGCTACGCTGACTGACAAAAGGAACGTTAGAAGCTATTAAAGGCAACGTCAGTAGACACAGCGAAAGCAAGGCTCGAGGTAGTTGACAAAAGAGTGAAACATTAAATGCAATGCTGTACAGATTACGCAAAGCATTAAATGCTCCCAACGGTCATCTTCTCAAACGCCTATATATTGAAGCTCTGATGAGAGGCAAGGTTACCAACTTTGAATACAACACTTGCGCAAATATACAGAAACGCTCAAATTCAAAAAGCCCTCAAACTTCATCTTCAACCTCACTACATTGCTGTTGTAATATCTTAGTGAGATTAAGCTTTAAACTTAAGAGAAAATCGCAGTTGTGATAATAGCTTTATAAGAAGCATTGTAACTCTTAAAATAATTTGTTTACATTAAGTTGTAAGCACTAGAGTGATCAGGTTGTTGATCAGTATACTCTAGAAAGTCTTAGAGGGTATCTAAGAAGTTTGTTCCTAGAGTGATCAGGTTGTGATCAGTATACTCTAGAAGACTTAGAAGTTGTCTAAGTGGAAAACCATTGTAATCTTGTGTGATTAGTGGATTAAATCCTCAGGTGAGGTAAATCACTCCAAGGGGGTGGACTGGAGTAGTTTAGTTAACAACGAACCAGGATAAAAATCATTGTGCAAATAGTTTTTATCTTACAAGTTTTAAAGCTACACTTATTCAAACCCCCCCTTTCTAAGTGTTTTTATATCCTTCAATTGGAATCAGAGCGCCGGTTCTAAGGTGCAAGCACTTAGTCATGTTTAGAAAAGATTCAGAAAGAGAAAACGCTTCAGTACAAGATGGCTGGTGAAGATCCTACAAATACATCTACATCTGGCTCAGCTGAGCAACACAATGGAAATGGTAACAATGGTTATATTAGACCACCAGTATTTGATGGTGAAAACTTTGAATACTGGAAAGATAAACTTGAAAGTTACTTCCTTGGTCTAGATGGTGACTTATGGGATCTTCTGATGGATGGATACAAACATCCAATGAAAGCTATTGGCGTAAGGCTTACAAAAAAAGAAATGAATGATGATCTAAAGAAGCAATTCAAAAATCATCATAAATGTAGGACTATTTTGATAAATGCTATCTCTCATGCTGAGTATGAGAAGATATCTAACAGGGAAACTGTCTATGATATATATGAGTCATTGAAGATGACCCATGAAGGAAATGCTTAGGTCAAGGAGACCAAAGCTCTTGCCCTAATCCAGAAATATGAAGCCTTCAAGATGGAGGATGATGAAAATATTGAGAAGATGTTCTCAAGATTTCAAACGCTAACTGATGGATTAAGAGTTATGGACAAAGGCTACACCAAGGCTGGTCATGTAAAGAAGATCTTCAGAAGCTGGCACAGAAGATGGGGTCCAATGGTGACTGCATTCAAGATTGCAAAGAATCTGAATGAACTTTCTTTGGAAGGGCTAATCAGTGCCTTAAGAAGCCATGAGATAGAGCTGGATGCAAATGAGCCTGAGAAGAAAGGTAAGTCTATTGCATTAAAATCTAATTATAAAAAATGCACTAACGCTTTTCAGGCTGAAGAAGAAGATTCTGAAGAATCAGAATCAGAAGAAGAAGATGAATTATCCATGATCTCCAGAAGGGTTAACCAACTCTGGAAGAGCAAGCAAAAGAAGTTCAAGAACTTCAGAAGTTCAAAGAAGCTTGAAAGAGGAGAATCTTCTGGCGGCAAAAGATCTGGCAAGAAGAAGGTCATCTGCTATGAGTGCAATGAGCCTGGACACTTCAAGAATGAATGTCCAAAACTTCAGAAGGAGAATCCCAAGAAGAAGTTTCATAAGAAGAAAGGTCTTATGGAAACATGGGATAATTCTGAATCAGAATCAGACTCTAAAGGCGAGCAAGCAAACCTTGCACTGATGGCCACAGTGGATGATGGATCAGAATCTACATCAGAATCAGATTCTGAAGAGGTATTTTCTAAACTATCTAGAGAAGAGTTAGTTTCCAGTTTTACTGAACTTCTGGAACTCAAGGCTCATCTTAGTATCAAATACAAAAAGCTGAAAAAGCTATTTGAATCTGAAACTAAGAAGCTGGAAGTGGAAAATTCTGAACTGAAGGAAAAAGTTTTAAAATTATCCAGAGACATTGGATCTCTTTCTGAATCAGAAAAATCCATTCCTAGCCTCAATCATATTCTGAAAGAATATGACTCGAGCTTCAGAAACTTTCTATCTAGAAGTATTTGCAGAAGTCACCTCGCTTCTATGATATATGGAGTTTCTGGAAACAAAAGGATTGGCGTTGGCTATGGAAGCATCAGAAGAACTTGAATTCAGAAGCAGAAGCACTGAAGTTCTCATGGTATCACGCTTAGAAGCACTTCAAGGTCAGAAAATAAGAAGATGCTCTGCACCAAGCTGTTTGACTCTGATGATATTCAAATGTTGTTTACACAAACATCAGATTAGAAGCAAGTACAAGATGGCAGGCTACGCTGACTGACAAAAGGAACGTTAGAAGCTATTAAAGGCAACGTCAGTAGACACAGCGAAAGCAAGGCTCGAGGTAGTTGACAAAAGAGTGAAACTTTAAATGCAATGCTGTACAGATTACGCAAAGCATTAAATGCTCCCAACGGTCATCTTCTCAAACGCCTATATATTGAAGCTCTGATGAGAGGCAAGGTTACCAACTTTGAATACAACACTTGCGCAAATATACAGAAACGCTCAAATTCAAAAAGCCCTCAAACTTCATCTTCAACCTCACTACATTGCTGTTGTAATATCTTAGTGAGATTAAGCTTTAAACTTAAGAGAAAATCGCAGTTGTGATAATAGCTTTATAAGAAGCATTGTAACTCTTAAAATAATTTGTTTACATTAAGTTGTAAGCACTAGAGTGATCAGGTTGTTGATCAGTATACTCTAGAAAGTCTTAGAGGGTATCTAAGAAGTTTGTTCCTAGAGTGATCAGGTTGTGATCAGTATACTCTAGAAGACTTAGAAGTTGTCTAAGTGGAAAACCATTGTAATCTTGTGTGATTAGTGGATTAAATCCTCAGGTGAGGTAAATCACTCCAAGGGGGTGGACTGGAGTAGTTTAGTTAACAACGAACCAGGATAAAAATCATTGTGCAAATAGTTTTTATCTTACAAGTTTTAAAGCTACACTTATTCAAACCCCCCCTTTCTAAGTGTTTTTATATCCTTCAATTGGAATCAGAGCGCCGGTTCTAAGGTGCAAGCACTTAGTCATGTTTAGAAAAGATTCAGAAAGAGAAAACGCTTCAGTACAAGATGGCTGGTGAAGATCCTACAAATACATCTACATCTGGCTCAGCTGAGCAACACAATGGAAATGGTAACAATGGTTATATTAGACCACCAGTATTTGATGGTGAAAACTTTGAATACTGGAAAGATAAACTTGAAAGTTACTTCCTTGGTCTAGATGGTGACTTATGGGATCTTCTGATGGATGGATACAAACATCCAATGAAAGCTATTGGCGTAAGGCTTACAAAAAAAGAAATGAATGATGATCTAAAGAAGCAATTCAAAAATCATCATAAATGTAGGACTATTTTGATAAATGCTATCTCTCATGCTGAGTATGAGAAGATATCTAACAGGGAAACTGTCTATGATATATATGAGTCATTGAAGATGACCCATGAAGGAAATGCTTAGGTCAAGGAGACCAAAGCTCTTGCCCTAATCCAGAAATATGAAGCCTTCAAGATGGAGGATGATGAAAATATTGAGAAGATGTTCTCAAGATTTCAAACGCTAACTGATGGATTAAGAGTTATGGACAAAGGCTACACCAAGGCTGGTCATGTAAAGAAGATCTTCAGAAGCTGGCACAGAAGATGGGGTCCAATGGTGACTGCATTCAAGATTGCAAAGAATCTGAATGAACTTTCTTTGGAAGGGCTAATCAGTGCCTTAAGAAGCCATGAGATAGAGCTGGATGCAAATGAGCCTGAGAAGAAAGGTAAGTCTATTGCATTAAAATCTAATTATAAAAAATGCACTAACGCTTTTCAGGCTGAAGAAGAAGATTCTGAAGAATCAGAATCAGAAGAAGAAGATGAATTATCCATGATCTCCAGAAGGGTTAACCAACTCTGGAAGAGCAAGCAAAAGAAGTTCAAGAACTTCAGAAGTTCAAAGAAGCTTGAAAGAGGAGAATCTTCTGGCGGCAAAAGATCTGGCAAGAAGAAGGTCATCTGCTATGAGTGCAATGAGCCTGGACACTTCAAGAATGAATGTCCAAAACTTCAGAAGGAGAATCCCAAGAAGAAGTTTCATAAGAAGAAAGGTCTTATGGAAACATGGGATAATTCTGAATCAGAATCAGACTCTAAAGGCGAGCAAGCAAACCTTGCACTGATGGCCACAGTGGATGATGGATCAGAATCTACATCAGAATCAGATTCTGAAGAGGTATTTTCTAAACTATCTAGAGAAGAGTTAGTTTCCAGTTTTACTGAACTTCTAGAACTCAAGGCTCATCTTAGTATCAAATACAAAAAGCTGAAAAAGCTATTTGAATCTGAAACTAAGAAGCTGGAAGTGGAAAATTCTGAACTGAAGGAAAAAGTTTTAAAATTATCCAGAGACATTGGATCTCTTTCTGAATCAGAAAAATCCATTCCTAGCCTCAATCATATTCTGAAAGAATATGACTCGAGCTTCAGAAACTTTCTATCTAGAAGTATTTGCAGAAGTCACCTCGCTTCTATGATATATGGAGTTTCTGGAAACAAAAGGATTGGCGTTGGCTATGGAAGCATCAGAAGAACTTGAATTCAGAAGCAGAAGCACTGAAGTTCTCATGGTATCACGCTTAGAAGCACTTCAAGGTCAGAAAATAAGAAGATGCTCTGCACCAAGCTGTTTGACTCTGATGATATTCAAATGTTGTTTACACAAACATCAGATTAGAAGCAAGTACAAGATGGCAGGCTACGCTGACTGACAAAAGGAACGTTAGAAGCTATTAAAGGCAACGTCAGTAGACACAGCGAAAGCAAGGCTCGAGGTAGTTGACAAAAGAGTGAAACATTAAATGCAATGCTGTACGGATTACGCAAAGCATTAAATGCTCCCAACGGTCATCTTCTCAAACGCCTATATATTGAAGTTCTGATGAGAAGCAAGGTTACCAACTTTGAATACAACACTTGCGCAAATATACAGAAACGCTGTCAAATTCAAAAAGCTCTCAAACTTCATCTTCAACCTCACTACATTGCTGTTGTAATATCTTAGTGAGATTAAGCTTTAAACTTAAGAGAAAATCATAGTTGTGATAATAGCTTTATAAGAAGCATTGTAACTCTTAAAAGAATTTGTTTACATTAAGTTGTAAGAACTAGAGTGATCAGGTTGTTGATCAGTATACTCTAGAAAGTCTTAGAGGGTATCTAAGCAGTTTGTTCCTAGAGTGATCAGGTTGTGATCAGTATACTCTAGAAGACTTAGAAGTTGTCTAAGTGGAAAACCATTGTAATCTTGTGTGATTAGTGGATTAAATCCTCAGGTGAGGTAAATCACTCCAAGGGGGTGGACTGGAGTAGTTTAGTTAACAACGAACCAGGATAAAAATCATTGTGCAAATAGTTTTTATCTTACAAGTTTTAAAGCTACACTTATTCAAACCCCCCCTTTCTAAGTGTTTTTATATCCTTCAATTGGAATCAGAGCGCCGGTTCTAAGGTGCAAGCACTTAATCGTGTTTAGAAAAGATTCAGGAAGAGAAAAACGCTTCAGTACAAGATGGCTGGTGAAGATCCTACAAATACATCTACATCTGGCTCAGCTGAGCAACACAATGGAAATGGTAACAATGGTTATATTAGACCACCAGTATTTGATGGTGAAAACTTTGAATACTGGAAAGATAAACTTGAAAGTTACTTCCTTGGTCTAGATGGTGACTTATGGGATCTTCTGATGGATGGTTACAAACATCCAGTGAAAGCTACTGGCGTAAGGCTTACAAAAAAAGAAATGAATGATGATCAAAAGAAGCAATTCAAAAATCATCATAAATGTAGGACTATTTTGATGAATGCTATCTCTCATGCTGAGTATGAGAAGATATCTAACAAGGAACCTGTCTATGATATATATGAGTCATTGAAGATGACCCATGAAGGAAATGCTTAGGTCAAGGAGACCAAAGCTCTTGCCCTAATCCAGAAATATGAAGCCTTCAAGATGGAGGATGATGAAAATATTGAGAAGATGTTCTCAAGATTTCAAACGCTAACTGATGGATTAAGAGTTTTGGACAAAGGCTACACCAAGGCTGGTCATGTAAAGAAGATCTTCAGAAGCTGGCACAGAAGATGGGGTCCAATGGTGACTGCATTCAAGATTGCAAAGAATCTGAATGAAGTTTCTTTGGAAGAGCTAATCAGTGCCTTAAGAAGCCATGAGATAGAGCTGGATGCAAATGAGCCTGAGAAGAAAGGTAAGTCTATTGCATTAAAATCTAATTATAAAAAATGCACTAACGCTTTTCAGGCTGAAGAAGAAGATTCTGAAGAATCAGAATCAGAAGAAGAAGATGAACTATCCATGATCTCCAGAAGGGTTAACCAACTCTGGAAGAGCAAGCAAAAGAAGTTCAAGAACTTCAGAAGTTCAAAGAAGCTTGAAAGAGGAGAATCTTCTGGTGGCAAAAGATCTGGCAAGAAGAAGGTCATCTGCTATGAGTGCAATGAGCCTGGACACTTCAAGAATGAATGTCCAAAACTTCAGAAGGAGAATCCCAAGAAGAAGTTTCATAAGAAGAAAGGTCTTATGGCAACATGGGATAATTCTGAATCAGAATCAGACTCTGAAGGCGAGCAAGCAAACCTTGCACTGATGGCCACAGTGGATGATGGATCAGAATCTACATCAGAATCAGATTCTGAAGAGGTATTTTCTAAACTATCTAGAGAAGAGTTAGTTTCCAGTTTTACTGAACTTCTGGAACTCAAGGCTCATCTTAGTATCAAATACAAAAAGCTGAAAAAGCTATTTGAATCTGAAACTAAGAAGCTGGAAGTGGAAAATTCTGAACTGAAGGAAAAAGTTTTAAAATTATCCAGAGACATTGGATCTCTTTCTGAATCAGAAAAATCCATTCCTAGCCTCAATCATATTCTGAAAGAATATGACTCGAGCTTCAGAAAATTTCTATCTAGAAGTATTTGCAGAAGTCACCTTGCTTCTATGATATATGGAGTTTCTGGAAACAAAAGGATTGGCGTTGGCTATGGAAGCATCAGAAGAACTTGAATTCAGAAGCAGAAGCACTGAAGTTCTCATGGTATCACGCTTAGAAGCACTTCAAGGTCAGAAGACAAGAAGATGCTCTGCACCAAGCTGTTTGACTCTGATGATATTCAAATGTTGTTTACACAAACATCAGATCAGAAGCAAGTACAAGATGGCAGGCTACGCTGACTGACAAAAGGAACGTTAGAAGCTATTAAAGGCAACGTCAGTAGACACAGCGAAAGCAAGGCTCGAGGTAGTTGACAAAAGAGTGAAACATTAAATGCAATGCTGTACGGATTACGCAAAGCATTAAATGCTCCCAACGGTCATCTTCTCAAACGCCTATATATTGAAGTTCTGATGAGAAGCAAGGTTACCAACTTTGAATACAACACTTGCGCAAATATACAGAAACGCTGTCAAATTCAAAAAGCTCTCAAACTTCATCTTCAACCTCACTACATTGCTGTTGTAATATCTTAGTGAGATTAAGCTTTAAACTTAAGAGAAAATCATAGTTGTGATAATAGCTTTATAAGAAGCATTGTAACTCTTAAAAGAATTTGTTTACATTAAGTTGTAAGAACTAGAGTGATCAGGTTGTTGATCAGTATACTCTAGAAAGTCTTAGAGGGTATCTAAGCAGTTTGTTCCTAGAGTGATCAGGTTGTGATCAGTATACTCTAGAAGACTTAGAAGTTGTCTAAGTGGAAAACCATTGTAATCTTGTGTGATTAGTGGATTAAATCCTCAGGTGAGGTAAATCACTCCAAGGGGGTGGACTGGAGTAGTTTAGTTAACAACGAACCAGGATAAAAATCATTGTGCAAATAGTTTTTATCTTACAAGTTTTAAAGCTACACTTATTCAAACCCCCCCTTTCTAAGTGTTTTTATATCCTTCAATTGGAATCAGAGCGCCGGTTCTAAGGTGCAAGCACTTAATCGTGTTTAGAAAAGATTCAGGAAGAGAAAAACGCTTCAGTACAAGATGGCTGGTGAAGATCCTACAAATACATCTACATCTGGCTCAGCTGAGCAACACAATGGAAATGGTAACAATGGTTATATTAGACCACCAGTATTTGATGGTGAAAACTTTGAATACTGGAAAGATAAACTTGAAAGTCACTTCCTTGGTCTAGATGGTGACTTATGGGATCTTCTGATGGATGGTTACAAACATCCAGTGAAAGCTACTAGCGTAAGGCTTACAAAAAAAGAAATGAATCATGATCAAAAGAAGCAATTCAAAAATCATCATAAATGTAGGACTATTTTGATGAATGCTATCTCTCATGCTGAGTATGAGAAGATATCTAACAAGGAACCTGTCTATGATATATATGAGTCATTGAAGATGACCCATGAAGGAAATGCTTAGGTCAAGGAGACCAAAGCTCTTGCCCTAATCCAGAAATATGAAGCCTTCAAGATGGAGGATGATGAAAATATTGAGAAGATGTTCTCAAGATTTCAAACGCTAACTGATGGATTAAGAGTTTTGGACAAAGGCTACACCAAGGCTGGTCATGTAAAGAAGATCTTCAGAAGCTGGCACAGAAGATGGGGTCCAATGGTGACTGCATTCAAGATTGCAAAGAATCTGAATGAAGTTTCTTTGGAAGAGCTAATCAGTGCCTTAAGAAGCCATGAGATAGAGCTGGATGCAAATGAGCCTGAGAAGAAAGGTAAGTCTATTGCATTAAAATCTAATTATAAAAAATGCACTAACGCTTTTCAGGCTGAAGAAGAAGATTCTGAAGAATCAGAATCAGAAGAAGAAGATGAACTATCCATGATCTCCAGAAGGGTTAACCAACTCTGGAAGAGCAAGCAAAAGAAGTTCAAGAACTTCAGAAGTTCAAAGAAGCTTGAAAGAGGAGAATCTTCTGGTGGCAAAAGATTTGGCAAGAAGAAGGTCATCTGCTATGAGTGCAATGAGCCTGGACACTTCAAGAATGAATGTCCAAAACTTCAGAAGGAGAATCCCAAGAAGAAGTTTCATAAGAAGAAAGGTCTTATGGCAACATGGGATGATTCTGAATCAGAATCAGACTCTGAAGGCGAGCAAGCAAACCTTGCACTGATGGCCATGGTGGATGATGGATCAGAATCTACATCAGAATCAGATTCTGAAGAGGTATTTTCTAAACTATCTAGAGAAGAGTTAGTTTCCAGTTTTACTGAACTTCTGGAACTCAAGGCTCATCTTAGTATCAAATACAAAAAGCTGAAAAAGCTATTTGAATCTGAAACTAAGAAGCTGGAAGTGGAAAATTCTGAACTGAAGGAAAAAGTTTTAAAATTATCCAAAGACATTGGATCTCTTTCTAAATCAGAAAAATCCATTCCTAGCCTCAATCTTATTCTGAAAGAATATGACTCGAGCTTCAGAAAATTTCTATCTAGAAGTATTGGCAGAAGTCACCTTGCTTCTATGATATATGGAGTTTCTGGAAACAAAAGGATTGGCGTTGGCTATGGAAGCATCAGAAGAACTTGAATTCAGAAGCAGAAGCACCGAAGTTCTCATGGTATCACGCTTAGAAGCACTTCAAGGTCAGAAGACAAGAAGATGCTCTGCACCAAGCTGTTTGACTCTGATGATATTCAAATGTTGTTTACACAAACATCAGATCAGAAGCAAGTACAAGATGGCAGGCTACGTTGACTGACAAAAGGAACTTTAGAAGCTATTAAAGGAAACGTCAGTAGACACAGCGAAAGCAAGGCTCGAGGTAGTTGACAAAAGAGTGAAACATTAAATGCAATGCTGTACGGATTACGCAAAGCATTAAATGCTCCCAACGGTCATCTTTTCAAACGCCTATATATTGAAGTTCTGATGAGAAGCAAGGTTACCAACTTTGATTATAACACTTGCGCAAATATACAGAAACGCTGTCAAATTCAAAAAGCTCTCAAACTTCATCTTCAACCTCACTACATTGCTGTTGTAATATCTTAGTGAGATTAAGCTTTAAACTTAAGAGAAAATCACAGTTGTGATAATAGCTTTATAAGAAGCATTGTAACTCTTAAAAGAATTTGTTTACATTAAGTTGTAAGAACTAGAGTGATCAGGTTGTTGATCAGTATACTCTAGAAAGTCTTAGAGGGTATCTAAGCAGTTTGTTCCTAGAGTGATCAGGTCTTGATCAGTATACTCTAGAAGACTTAGAAGTTGTCTAAGTGGAAAACCATTGTAATCTTGTGTGATTAGTGGATTAAATCCTCAGGTGAGGTAAATCACTCCAAGGGGGTGGACTGGAGTAGTTTAGTTAACAACGAACCAGGATAAAAATCATTTTGCAAATAGTTTTTATCTTACAAGTTTTAAAGCTACACTTATTCAAACCCCCCCTTTATAAGTGTTTTTATATCCTTCAATTGGAATCAGAGCGCCGGTTCTAAGGTGCAAGAACTTAATCGTGTTTAGAAAAGATTCAGGAAGAGAAAAACGCTTCAATACAAGATGGCTGGTGAAGATCCTACAAATACATCTACATCTGGCTCAGCTGAGCAACACAATGGAAATGGTAACAATGGTTATATTAGACCACCAGTATTTGATGGTGAAAACTTTGAATACTGGAAAGATAAACTTGAAAGTCACTTCCTTGGTCTAGATGGTGACTTATGGGATCTTCTGATGGATGGTTACAAACATCCAGTGAAAGCTACTAGCGTAAGGCTTACAAAAAAAGAAATGAATCATGATCAAAAGAAGCAATTCAAAAATCATCATAAATGTAGGACTATTTTGATGAATGCTATCTCTCATGCTGAGTATGAGAAGATATCTAACAAGGAACCTGTCTATGATATATATGAGTCATTGAAGATGACCCATGAAGGAAATGCTTAGGTCAAGGAGACCAAAGCTCTTGCCCTAATCCAGAAATATGAAGCCTTCAAGATGGAGGATGATGAAAATATTGAGAAGATGTTCTCAAGATTTCAAACGCTAACTGATGGATTAAGAGTTTTGGACAAAGGCTACACCAAGGCTGGTCATGTAAAGAAGATCTTCAGAAGCTGGCACAGAAGATGGGGTCCAATGGTGACTGCATTCAAGATTGCAAAGAATCTGAATGAAGTTTCTTTGGAAGAGCTAATCAGTGCCTTACGAAGCCATGAGATAGAGCTGGATGCAAATGAGCCTGAGAAGAAAGGTAAGTCTATTGCATTAAAATCTAATTATAAAAAATGCACTAACGCTTTTCAGGCTGAAGAAGAAGATTCTGAAGAATCAGAATCAGAAGAAGAAGATGAACTATCCATGATCTCCAGAAGGGTTAACCAACTCTGGAAGAGCAAGCAAAAGAAGTTCAAGAACTTCAGAAGTTCAAAGAAGCTTGAAAGAGGAGAATCTTCTGGTGGCAAAAGATTTGGCAAGAAGAAGGTCATCTGCTATGAGTGCAATGAGCCTGGACACTTCAAGAATGAATGTCCAAAACTTCAGAAGGAGAATCCCAAGAAGAAGTTTCATAAGAAGAAAGGTCTTATGGCAACATGGGATGATTCTGAATCAGAATCAGACTCTGAAGGCGAGCAAGCAAACCTTGCACTGATGGCCATGGTGGATGATGGATCAGAATCTACATCAGAATCAGATTCTGAAGAGGTATTTTCTAAACTATCTAGAGAAGAGTTAGTTTCCAGTTTTACTGAACTTCTGGAACTCAAGGCTCATCTTAGTATCAAATACAAAAAGCTGAAAAAGCTATTTGAATCTGAAACTAAGAAGCTGGAAGTGGAAAATTCTGAACTGAAGGAAAAAGTTTTAAAATTATCCAAAGACATTGGATCTCTTTCTAAATCAGAAAAATCCATTCCTAGCCTCAATCTTATTCTGAAAGAATATGACTCGAGCTTCAGAAAATTTCTATCTAGAAGTATTGGCAGAAGTCACCTTGCTTCTATGATATATGGAGTTTCTGGAAACAAAAGGATTGGCGTTGGCTATGGAAGCATCAGAAGAACTTGAATTCAGAAGCAGAAGCACCGAAGTTCTCATGGTATCACGCTTAGAAGCACTTCAAGGTCAGAAGACAAGAAGATGCTCTGCACCAAGCTGTTTGACTCTGATGATATTCAAATGTTGTTTACACAAACATCAGATCAGAAGCAAGTACAAGATGGCAGGCTACGTTGACTGACAAAAGGAACTTTAGAAGCTATTAAAGGAAACGTCAGTAGACACAGCGAAAGCAAGGCTCGAGGTAGTTGACAAAAGAGTGAAACATTAAATGTAATGCTGTACGGATTACGCAAAGCATTAAATGCTCCCAACGGTCATCTTTTCAAACGCCTATATATTGAAGTTCTGATGAGAAGCAAGGTTACCAACTTTGATTATAACACTTGCGCAAATATACAGAAACGCTGTCAAATTCAAAAAGCTCTCAAACTTCATCTTCAACCTCACTACATTGCTGTTGTAATATCTTAGTGAGATTAAGCTTTAAACTTAAGAGAAAATCACAGTTGTGATAATAGCTTTATAAGAAGCATTGTAACTCTTAAAAGAATTTGTTTACATTAAGTTGTAAGAACTAGAGTGATCAGGTTGTTGATCAGTATACTCTAGAAAGTCTTAGAGGGTATCTAAGCAGTTTGTTCCTAGAGTGATCAGGTCTTGATCAGTATACTCTAGAAGACTTAGAAGTTGTCTAAGTGGAAAACCATTGTAATCTTGTGTGATTAGTGGATTAAATCCTCAGGTGAGGTAAATCACTCCAAGGGGGTGGACTGGAGTAGTTTAGTTAACAACGAACCAGGATAAAAATCATTTTGCAAATAGTTTTTATCTTACAAGTTTTAAAGCTACACTTATTCAAACCCCCCCTTTATAAGTGTTTTTATATCCTTCAATTGGAATCAGAGCGCCGGTTCTAAGGTGCAAGAACTTAATCGTGTTTAGAAAAGATTCAGGAAGAGAAAAACGCTTCAATACAAGATGGCTGGTGAAGATCCTACAAATACATCTACATCTGGCTCAGCTGAGCAACACAATGGAAATGGTAACAATGGTTATATTAGACCACCAGTATTTGATGGTGAAAACTTTGAATACTGGAAAGATAAACTTGAAAGTCACTTCCTTGGTCTAGATGGTGACTTATGGGATCTTCTGATGGATGGTTACAAACATCCAGTGAAAGCTACTAGCGTAAGGCTTACAAAAAAAGAAATGAATCATGATCAAAAGAAGCAATTCAAAAATCATCATAAATGTAGGACTATTTTGATGAATGCTATCTCTCATGCTGAGTATGAGAAGATATCTAACAAGGAACCTGTCTATGATATATATGAGTCATTGAAGATGACCCATGAAGGAAATGCTTAGGTCAAGGAGACCAAAGCTCTTGCCCTAATCCAGAAATATGAAGCCTTCAAGATGGAGGATGATGAAAATATTGAGAAGATGTTCTCAAGATTTCAAACGCTAACTGATGGATTAAGAGTTTTGGACAAAGGCTACACCAAGGCTGGTCATGTAAAGAAGATCTTCAGAAGCTGGCACAGAAGATGGGGTCCAATGGTGACTGCATTCAAGATTGCAAAGAATCTGAATGAAGTTTCTTTGGAAGAGCTAATCAGTGCCTTACGAAGCCATGAGATAGAGCTGGATGCAAATGAGCCTGAGAAGAAAGGTAAGTCTATTGCATTAAAATCTAATTATAAAAAATGCACTAACGCTTTTCAGGCTGAAGAAGAAGATTCTGAAGAATCAGAATCAGAAGAAGAAGATGAACTATCCATGATCTCCAGAAGGGTTAACCAACTCTGGAAGAGCAAGCAAAAGAAGTTCAAGAACTTCAGAAGTTCAAAGAAGCTTGAAAGAGGAGAATCTTCTGGTGGCAAAAGATTTGGCAAGAAGAAGGTCATCTGCTATGAGTGCAATGAGCCTGGACACTTCAAGAATGAATGTCCAAAACTTCAGAAGGAGAATCCCAAGAAGAAGTTTCATAAGAAGAAAGGTCTTATGGCAACATGGGATGATTCTGAATCAGAATCAGACTCTGAAGGCGAGCAAGCAAACCTTGCACTGATGGCCATGGTGGATGATGGATCAGAATCTACATCAGAATCAGATTCTGAAGAGGTATTTTCTAAACTATCTAGAGAAGAGTTAGTTTCCAGTTTTACTGAACTTCAGGAACGCAAGGCTCATCTTAGTATCAAATACAAAAAGCTGAAAAAGCTATTTGAATCTGAAACTAAGAAGCTGGAAGTGGAAAATTCTGAACTGAAGGAAAAAGTTTTAAAATTATCCAAAGACATTGGATCTCTTTCTAAATCAGAAAAATCCATTCCTAGCCTCAATCTTATTCTGAAAGAATATGACTCGAGCTTCAGAAAATTTCTATCTAGAAGTATTGGCAGAAGTCACCTTGCTTCTATGATATATGGAGTTTCTGGAAACAAAAGGATTGGCGTTGGCTATGGAAGCATCAGAAGAACTTGAATTTAGAAGAAGAAGCACCGAAGTTCTCATGGTATCACGCTTAGAAGCACTTCAAGGTCAGAAGACAAGAAGATGCTCTGCACCAAGCTGTTTGACTCTGATGATATTCAAATGTTGTTTACACAAACATCAGATCAGAAGCAAGTACAAGATGGCAGGCTACGTTGACTGACAAAAGGAACGTTAGAAGCTATTAAAGGAAACATCAGTAGACACAGCGAAAGCAAGGCTCGAGGTAGTTGACAAAAGAGTGAAACATTAAATGCAATGCTGTACGGATTACGCAAAGCATTAAATGCTCCCAACGGTCATCTTTTCAAACGCCTATATATTGAAGTTCTGATGAGAAGCAAGGTTACCAACTTTGATTACAACACATGCGCAAATATACAGAAACGCTGTCAAATTCAAAAAGCTCTCAAACTTCATCTTCAACCTCACTACATTGCTGTTGTAATATCTTAGTGAGATTAAGCTTTAAACTTAAGAGAAAATCACAGTTGTGATAATAGCTTTATAAGAAGCATTGTAACTCTTAAAAGAATTTGTTTACATTAAGTTGTAAGAACTAGAGTGATCAGGTTGTTGATCAGTATACTCTAGAAAGTCTTAGAGGGTATCTAAGCAGTTTGTTCCTAGAGTGATCAGGTTGTGATCAGTATACTCTAGAAGACTTAGAAGTTGTCTAAGTGGAAAACCATTGTAATCTTGTGTGATTAGTGGATTAAATCCTCAGGTGAGGTAAATCACTCCAAGGGGGTGGACTGGAGTAGTTTAGTTAACAACGAACCAGGATAAAAATCATTTTGCAAATAGTTTTTATCTTACAAGTTTTAAAGCTACACTTATTCAAACCCCCCCTTTATAAGTGTTTTTATATCCTTCAATTGGAATCAGAGCGCCGGTTCTAAGGTGCAAGAACTTAATCGTGTTTAGAAAAGATTCAGGAAGAGAAAAACGCTTCAATACAAGATGGCTGGTGAAGATCCTACAAATACATCTACATCTGGCTCAGCTGAGCAACACAATGGAAATGGTAACAATGGTTATCTTAGACCACCAGTATTTGATGGTGAAAACTTTGAATACTGGAAAGATAAACTTGAAAGTTACTTCCTTGGTCTAGTTGGTGACTTATGGGATCTTCTGATGGATGGTTACAAACATCCAGTGAAAGCTACTGGCGTAATGCTTACAAGACAAGAAATGAATGATGATCAAAAGAAGCAATTCAAAAATCATCATAAATGTAGGACTATTTTGCTGAATGCTATCTCTCATGGTGAGTATGAGAAGATATCTAACAGGGAAACTGCCTATGATATATATGAGTCATTGAAGATGACCCATGAAGGAAATGCTCAAGTCAAGGAGACCAAAGCTCTTGCCCTAATCCAGAAATATGAAGCCTTCAAGATGGAGGATGATGAAAATATTGAGAAGATGTTCTCAAGATTTCAAATGCTAACTGATGGATTAAGAGTTTTGGACAAAGGCTACACCAAGGCTGGTCATGTAAAGAAGATCTTCAGAAGCTAGCACAGAAGATGGGGTCCAATGGTGACTGCATTCAAGATTGCAAAGAATCTGAATGAAGTTTCTTTGGAAGAGCTAATTAGTGCCTTAAGAAGCCATGAGATAGAGCTGGATGCAAATGAGCCTGAGAAGAAAGGTAAGTCTATTGCATTAAAATCTAATTATAAAAAATGCACTAACGCTTTTCAGGCTGAAGAAGAAGATTCTTAAGAATCAGAATCAGAAGAAGAAGATGAAATGTCCATGATCTCCAAAAGGGTTAACCAACTCTGGAAGAGCAAGCAAAGGAAGTTCAAGAACTTTAGAAGTTCAAAGAAGCCTGAGAGAGGATAATCTTCTGTTGGCAAAAGATCTGGCAAGAAGAAGGTCATCTGCTATGAGTGTAATGAGCCTGGACACATCAAGAATGAATGTCCAACACTTCAGAAGGAGAATCCCAAGAAGAAGTTTCATAAGAAGAAAGGTCTTATGGCAACATGGGATGATTCTAAATCTGAATCAGAATCAGACTCTGAAGGCGAGCAAGCAAACCTTGCACTGATGGCCACAGTGGATGATGGATCAGAATCTACATCAGAATCAGATTCTGAAGAAGTATTTTCTAAACTATCTAAAGAAGAGTTAGTTTCCAGTTTAACTGAACTTCTGGAACTCAAGGCTCATCTTAGTATCAAATACAAAAAGCTGAAAAAGCTATTTGAATCTGAAACTAAGAAGCTGGAAGTGGAAAATTATGAACTGAAGGAAAAAGTTTTAAAATTATCCAAAGACATTGGATCTCTTTCTGAATCAGAAAAATCCATTCCTAGCCTTAATCATATTCTGAAAGAATATGACTCGAGCTTTAGAAAATTTCTATCTAGAAGTATTGGCAGAAGTCACCTTGCTTCTATGATATATGGAGTTTCTGGAAACAAAAGGATTGGCGTTGGCTATGAGGGTGACATCCCACGTAAATTTGAACCTGTAGATGATTTGAAAATCACATACAAGCCGTTGTATGACCAGTTCAAATATGGCCACTCACATGTGTGGTGTCGTTTTTTTTACATCCCCGTTTCACTTGGGATGACGGCACGCTAGACCCTTCACCCGAAATTTGGAAGGAGAATGCGCCCGGGATGGGATGAATTTTGTTTCAGTTCTTCCTACGATATCACACGAACTTTCTTATTGTCCTACGAGTAGGAAAGGGAAAAAAAGATCTCAACTAAACCCTAGGAGTTTGCTAAGTGTGGGGATTTCACCTAGACTAGAAATTCTGGAGTTCGGGGGGTCGGTTATACATAGGGAAGAGTTTAAGCACCCTACATATCCGTAGTACTCTACGGGAACCTTCTCTGCGTCATTGTGATTGTGTTTATTGCTAATGATTGGGAAAGTTTCTCCTTTTGTGTTAGGAGAAGGAATTGAATTGATTTAAAAAGACAGACAGACAGACAAATAAACTGACTATTTTTGGTATTTTATTAGCTCGCTGAGATTCCTTGTGAACCTCATGCCTACATATCCCTAGTGGAAGTCAGAGCTTAATGTAGTTCGGGGAACTAACTAGGTAAATTAAAAGATTTTTGGTGCCTTGCTTGAAGCTCAAGGTTGAAGCTTTGAATTAAATCTCTGTTTACAATAAAGAGACATGAAATCATCTTTACAGAGAGGTATTTCTTCTATTCCACCACAAACATTTTAAAAGTGACAGAAAAGCTAAAAAATGATGTTTCATTAAGAGGGGAGTCTACTTGGTTGATCAAGTATGACAGCCATCGTGCCTCTAAAATGAAAGATTCTCAACCAAATTAGGGAAAGGGTCGTACAAGTCTGGGTGTGTTGCCAGAGCATGCCTTTCAGTGTCCTAAATGGGAGAAATGATGATTTGTTTGAAATGATGATTGTTTGAAATGATTGTTTGCTTGTGGTGAGATAAGAGAAATATATACCTATGAAGATGAGCTATGTCTATCTATTGTTTGAAAGATTTGATTTTTAGCTGGCTTGAATGAGGCCCAAGCTTGAGGCTTTTGATTGATTTATTGACTTATGGAGAGATAACTCTACCGGCGAGAATTTAAACTAAGGAGTTTTTTGAGTTCTGTACAAAGCCCAGAATTGAGGCTGACTCTAGTTGGAGAGTCTTTATTTGATGGATTTTATTTGGTGTTCTGTACAAAGCCCAGAATTGAGGCTGGCTCTACTCAGGGAGACTCTATTTTGTGTGCCTTGTACAAAGCCCAAGGTTGTGGCTGACTGCTGAGGATAACTGAGTTTTTTTTAAGACTATGAATGACTTTATTTTGTGTGCCTTGTACAAAGCCCAAGGTTGTGGCTGACTCTTAGCTGAGGAAATTATTAATTTGTGCCTTGTCTGAAGCCCAAGGTTGTGGCGGACTCTTAAATTAACTGAGTATGGAAGACTCTATGGGGAAAATATCCTAGAGATTAAGAATCTTTGACACAGGGAAATATGGTATATCTGCCTTGTACAAAGCCCAAGGTTGTGGCTAACTTAAAAAGGAAAGACTCACCGGGGGAGTTTTATTTTGCTAGAGGTTTTAACAAACTAATTTATTTATGTTTTTTTTTGGAAGCTAACCCTTTCCAGGGATTTTGACTCAACTGGAGAAATTGACTATTAAAAGACTGGATTCTTATCATGTTTTTGGAGGCTGACCCTTTCCAGGGGTTTTGACTCTTTTGGGGAATTTATCTTTTAAAAGAATAAATCTTTGGATTTAAAGGAGTGATTTTGGAGGCTGACCCTTTCCAGGGGTTTTTGTTAAAATGAAAGAATGATTGGAGGCTAACCCTTTCCAGGGGTTTTTAATAAAATGAAAGAATGTGTGGAGGCTAACCCTTTCCAGGGGTTTTTGTTAAAATGAATGGCAGAAAGATTATCTAGTGGAGACTTCTTGTTTTAAAGCCCAAGATTAAGGCTGACTCTGACTGAGGATAAGCAAACATGGATCCTAGACTCTACTAAGGAAGATTGATGAAGATAAGGGTGACAGAGACTGTCCATGTCTCTCATTCCAAAAAGTGTACTCAATATGAGATTGAGACAATCTTAGCTTGTTTAAAGTCTGGTTTAAAGAATGGAAGAAACTCACCAGGAAGGCTAAAAGGTAACTAAAGACCTGTTCCTATGTTTATAAGAAACCTGATGGGTCCTTGCATACAAGCTCAAGAGGAAGCTGGAAATGCTTTTAAGAAGCCTGTGGGTCCTTGTACAAAGCCCAAGAGGAGGCTAATCGAGGGTCATCGAGGGTCCTTGTTATAGCACAAGAGGAAGCTATGTGGTTTTGAAATTATTTTGGCTTTAAGCAAATGGGTAAGAGGTTTCACCAGGAATAATTCCTCTTTGGGTGGATGTGTCCTATTTTTTTGGGTTCTAAGGTTTTTGCCAAGATGTTTCACCGGGAATAATTCATCTTGGGGGTTTGAACTACAGATCTCTAATTAGGAAAGAGCCCTCACCGGGAAGACATTCTCAATCCTAGGCCATATTCCTATAATATATATATATATAGTTTAACTGTCCTAGGGTTTACACTCAAACGTAGTTCTAAACAATATATAAACAGTTCTATATTTGACAGTAATTTAAATAAAGACTGTAAATTGAAAGATTGTAAAGCCTAACCTGGATGGAGTGGAGGCCTTTGAAGAAGTATGTACAAAGCCTCAACAGCAATTTTTGTTGTTTTGTTGATAACAGTTGAATATTTATTATAAACAGTTAAAAGGTTTTGAAAACAGAAGAAGTGAAGATGGACAAAGGTCACATAGGTATCTGAAGAGTTTCATCGGGAATAATGCCCTTCAAATACCAGAAGAATGTTTTGAAAACAGAAAGAAGATTTTGTAAATACAATTTTTGAAAACAAACTATGAAAAGAAAAAGGTGCTGGGTCTTACACTCTATTAGAGGCCCACTTGAAAATGATTTACTGTTTATGAAAACAGTTGGAAAATAATTGAAATGATATAAGGTTTTGTTGTTTGAAAACCTTAATCATTCGTTTAATCGGAGATTGAAAACAGTTTTGAAAATTGACAAAAGTCAACTTAATTAAGGTAAAGACAGAATCTATACCTAATTAAGACCTAAATGATTTGGGTTTTATCATAAATTTATTCACAAAGTAGTTAGGTCAAAACAAAATAAAAATGTATATTTAAAGTATTTAAGAAAACACTTAAAACATACTATTTTAAACCTAATAAAAACACATGAAATAAATAATATTTTTATGATTTTTTTGATTATTCACAAAATAGATATTCTAAATGACAAGTGCAATCATTACATTATCACATGCCTTTGTTTTTGGGAATCTTCTCTAATCCTTATGCAATGATGAAATTGGATGTATGGTGTGCTTGCATATGTATTAGAGGTCGGGTAGCATCATTTAGAGAAGTCATTTGCATAAAATTGCAAAGTTTCAAATTGCACATGACCTATAATTTTCACTTCAAGTGCCTAACTTTGATCAATCATATCTCTTAGCTCAAAATGAATTTGGAGAAGGTTGACCACAATTTGGAAAGCCCTTAATATGTACTTTGATTCATTAGTTTGGTGTTTGCCCAAATTCTTTAGGGAAATTAGTGAAAAAGTCCCATAAAGTTTGAAGAAAACTAGGGTTTTCTTGCATGTTTTGTGAAGGCAGCCACTTTGAAGCTCCATAACTCTTCAATGGTTGATTTTTAGCCAAAACATTATCTGTGTCAAAGTTGTTTATTGGATCAAAATCTACAACTTTCATGTTGGAAGTTTTTTTCAGTTTGTAGGTGAAATTTTGAGAAAATCCCTTCCAAAGTTTGGCAAAAATCACTGAAAATTTTGAAAAGTCAAACTTTTGACTTTTGATTCTTGATTGATTTTCTTGATTTTCCTTGATCAAATGACTTCAAATATCATATATTGATGATTCAAAACTTCAAAAGTCATGGTTGACCAATATTTCCAAAAAGTCAAAGGTGATCCTGTGCACTTGACTTTTTCAGATGAAGTGAATTCTTGGACTTTTGTGATGAATCAAAATCTCCTCTTCAAATGAGTGATGTGAATGGATTATATTGAGGTAATAGAAGCTCTTGAGTCATGCTTTGAGTTTTGGATCCATGTCCTGATTAAAAGTCAACGATCTTGGTGAATTAGGTCAAAAACCCTAATTGTCGACCAGATGAAATTGATGACTGTAGGCCCTGGATTGGGTTTTAATGCCCAATGGATATTGTCATATGAGCTATTTGAAGATGATTGATGCCTTTGAGTGATCCCCTAGAGTTTTCTAGGGTTTTCCAAATGTGATCCCTGATTTTAGTCCTTGATGGGGCTTAAAACCCTAGACTGGGTATCAGATGAACAAGTGACTGCTCTGAGTATCTATTTTGTCTTTAATGAAAAGTTTAAAAGATATGACATCTCAGGGGGTCAAAAATTAGGGTATGACAACATGATATTAGGCTCACTTCACAAGCCAAAAGCTTTAACACTACACACACCAAGAAGCATGTGACACAACCTAAAAGATATCATGATGCCAAACCTAAAGAATATCATGTTGTCCCTCCTGTTAATTATTATGCTAAACCCAAATTCAATCGGAACTTGAGGAAAACTAACAAGAAAGGACCCAAGAAATTGTGGTACCTAAGGATAAGATAATTTCTGTTGCAGATATCCTTGGCAGCAAAGAAGACAAAGCACAAAATGTCATGGTACCTGGACTCTGGGTGCTCGCGACACATGACGGGAAGAAGGTCTATGTTCCAAGACCTGGTGCTTAAATCTGGTGGAAAAGTCAAGTTTGGAGGAGATCAGAAGGGCAAGATTATTGGCTCTGGAACCATAAGTATTGGTAACTCTCCTTCCATAACTAATGTACTTCTTGTAGAAGGATTAACGCATAACTTATTGTCCATAAGTCAATTAAGGGTTATGATATAATCTTCAATCAAAAGTCTTGCAAGGCTGTAAGTCAGATGGATGGCTCAATCCTATTTACAGGCAAGAGAAAGAACAACATTTATAAGATTGATCTTTCTGATCTTG
Source organism: Vicia villosa (assembly GCF_029867415.1). NCBI lineage: Eukaryota > Viridiplantae > Streptophyta > Magnoliopsida > Fabales > Fabaceae > Vicia > Vicia villosa. Next base: position 408,605 of record NW_026705804.1, on the reverse strand, counting down.
AGAAGCAGAAGGTGACTTGCCTTATGTCTGTTTCTGAAGAGCAATGGGTCTGGCACAGAAGATTAGGACATGTTAGTTTGAGAAAGATTTCTCAGATTAACAAACTAAATCTGGTCAGAGGACTCCCAAATCTGAAATACAAATCAGATGCTCTTTGTGAAGCATGTCAGAAGGGCAAGTTCTCCAAACCTGCATTCAAGTCTAAGAATGTTGTTTCTTCCTCAAGGCCGTTAGAACTTCGGCACATTGATTTGTTTGGACCAGTCAAAACCGCATCTGTCAGAGGGAAGAAATATGGATTAGTCATCGTAGATGATTATAGCCGATGGACATGGGTAAAGTTCTTAAAACACAAGGATGAGTCTCATTTAGTGTTCTTTGAATTCTGTACTCAGATTCAATCTGAGAAGGAGTGTCAAATCATAAAAGTCAGAAGTGATCATGGTGGTGAATTTGAGAACAGATTCTTTGAGGAATTCTTCAACGAAAATGGTATTGCCCATGATTTCTCTTGCCCTAGAACTCCACAACAAAATGGAGTTGTAGAGCGAAAAAATAGGACTCTGCAAGAAATTGCCAGAACCATGATCAATGAAACCAATATGGCTAAGCACTTCTGGGCATAAGCAATAAACACTGCATGTTATATTCAGAATAGAATCTCTATAAGACATATTCTAAATAAGACTCCTTATGAATTGTGGAAGAACAGAAAGCCCAACATTTCATATATTCATCCTTTTGGATGTGTTTGTTTTATCCTGAATACTAAAGACCATCTTGGTAAGTTTGATTCTAAGGCCCAAAAATGTTTCCTTCTTGGATATTCTGAACGCTCTAAAGGCTACAGAGTATACAATACTTAAACATTGGTTGTAGAAGAATCAATCAATATCAGATTTGATGATAAGCTTGGTCTTGAAAAGCCAAAGCAGTTTGAGAATTTTGCAAATATAGATATTGATATATCAGAAGCTGAGGAACCAAGAAGCAAAGTTTCAGAAGCTGAAAGTCTCAGAAGCAAAGGATCAGAAGATCAAGTTGCTGCATCTTTAGAGAATCTCAGGATTTCTGAAGAGTCAACAGTCAGAAGATCTTCTAGACTCACCTTAGCTCACTCAGAAGATGTGATTCTTGGAAAGAAAGATGATCCCATCAGAACAAGAGCATTCCTTAAGAAAAATGCAGAATGTCAATTAGGTCTTGTTTCTTTGATCGAGCCAACTTTTGTTGATCAAGCTCTAGAAGATCCAGACTGGATAATTGCCATGCAAGAAGAACTAAATCAGTTTACAAGGAATGATGTATGGGATTTGGTTCCTAGACCAAGAGGATTCAACATCATTGGTACAAAGTGGGTTTTCAGAAACAAGTTCAGTGAGAAGGGAGAAGTGGTAAGAAACAAAGCCAGACTGGTGGCTCAGGGTTATAGTCAACAAGAAGGTATTGACTATACAGAAACCTTTGCACCAGTGGCCAGGTTAGAATCTATTCGCCTATTAATTTCTTTTGCCACTCAACATAACATCACTCTATATCAGATGTATGTTAAGAGTGCCTTCTTAAATGGCTATATAGATAAGGAAGTCTATGTCCACCAACCTCCTGGTTTTGACGACTCTAAGTCTCCAGAACATGTTTTCAAACTTAAGAAATCATTGTATGGGTTGAAGCAAGCTCCTAGAGCTTGGTATGAGAGATTAAGTTCTTTCCTCTTGAACAATGGTTTCACTAGAGGACAAGTGGATACGACCCTTTTCTGTAAAACGTCTAAGAATGACATTTTAATTTGTCAAATTTATGTTGATGATATTATTTTTGGAACATCTAATGCTTCACTTGGAAAGGAGTTTGCTAAGTCTATGCATGCTGAATTTGAAATGAGTGTGATGGGTGAACTCAAGTATTTTCTTGGGATTCAAATCAATCAAACTCCTGATGGAACTTATGTTCATCAAACGAAGTATGTGAAAGAACTTCTGAAGAAGTTTAATCTTTCTGAAAGCAAAGAAGCCAAAACTCCTATGCATCCAAGGTGTGTTCTAGATAAGGATGAGGTAAGTAAGAAGGTAGATCAGAAGTTGTACAGAGGTATGATTGGATCTCTTCTATATTTAACTGCTTCTAGAACTGACATCCTATTCAGTGTTTGTTTGTCTGCTAGATTCCAATCAGATCCTAGAGAATCTCACCTAACTCCTGTTAAGAGAATTCTGAGGTATCTGAAAGGAACTACTAATGTTGGTTTAGTCTACAGAAGATCTAAAGAATACAACTTAGTAGGATTTTGTGATGCTGACTATGCTGGAGATAGAATTGAAAGGAAGAGTACTTCTGGAAGTTGTCAATTTCTTGGAAGTCACTTGATCTCCTGGTACAGTAAGAAGGAAGCTACCATTGCCCTCTCAACAACAGTAGCAGAATATGTTGCTGCAGCTGGGTGTAGCACACAAATGCTCTGGATGAAGAAAAGCTAGAAGATTATCAAATATATGAGAGGAATATGTTCAGAAGGGTGTTCTCTCTTTGAACTTGGTGGATACAGACCATCAATGGGCTGATATCTTTACAAAACCCCTTGTTGAAGATAGGTTTAAGTTCATTCTGAAGAATATCCGTATGGATTTATGCCTAGAATGAGAAGATGAGAAGATCTTATGTATGGTTAAATTCTGAAATGTGTTGGGATTATGTGTTTATAAGAAGTTCTGATAATGATCAATTAGAAGTTCTGATTCTGTTATTTCTAACGTTTCATTATCTAAGTTGATTCAGAATCTCTCTTAAAGCAAAACAGCTGTCACCGGTCTTTCCAGAAAATGAACACGTGTTCACTATTTTTGGACAAGCATGCGTGCAGTTGAGGAGACGTCGCCCTAGGTAACTGTGCAAATCATTTCAGTTTGTCACTTTATCTCTCCTAATGTCATATCTCATTTAATGAAAATTGATGTCATGTTTTTCTGTAATCATTTCATTTAAACCATATTGCATTTATTATTTTCGTTTTTTTAAATCTTTTAAATACCCCTCTTCATCTTCATTTCATCTTTTTCACTCTCTCTCTTCATTCGTCCCTCTCCATTTGCATTCATCGCATAAACCCTAGCTTGTGTCTGTAACTAAGCATTTCGCCATGAATACTTCATCATCTTCTTCAAGCCAAGCAGAAGTTTCTTCCACTCATCTGGTTCTTAGCAAGCATGGGTATGCTCCGTTGAAGACCTGCTCCATTCCTACTGCAGTTCCACCTTCTCTATCCCATCCCTTTCCTACCATAAAATCCAACCCATACTGCCTTCTCTACCCTGACTACAATTTCACCTTCAACCCTCCTGAACCTGAACCCCATATCTACCTGGAATTGTTCAGACAAGAAGTTGTTAGTAGGCTGGATCTCTTGAGAGATGCCTTCTTAAATGGTCTTGATGATGTTTCAACTAGAAACCTTTGGAGAAGCTTTCGCCAAGATTTTCAAGTTGAAGCTATGACTGTTCAGAAGAGACTAGTGGCTGCTGCACCTGGTTATGCTGGGTATCTTCTTGAAGTTGATGATGGAAAATATTTTCATCCTATCAGAAACAGGAGAGTTCTTGAAGAGAAGATGTTTGTTGATGAGCTGCTGGACAATCCTTGTAGGGATATTGTGGTCTGGAGACCTAAGTATCCAGTTCTGACAAGAGACTTCAAATCTTTGTTTGAATTTCCGAGGGAAAATCCTTCTGAGGAAGACCCTAATTTAGTCATCCCTGAAGTTCCTGATCCTCCAGAAGTTGAAGGTCCTCCTGCACCAAGGAATCTTGCTGCCATTCTTCAAGCTCTTGAGAATGGAGATTCTGACCTTCCTGCTGCAGAATATGAAGGAGATGCTTCTATGGAAGAAGCTGACGCTGAAGATCATCCTGTTGGAGATATTCCTGCTGAGGAAAATCAAGTAGATGATCTTACTCTGGAAGCTGCGGTTGTGAATGATGTCCCTTTGGACAGAAGTTGTGAAGCTTCTTCTGGTGAACCCTCTATTCTGGTGAAGACTCTAGAGGTTATTCATAAGAATCAGGCTGAGCTAGCTTCTCGTATGGACAGAGTGAGAGCAATGCGGGGATTCATGACATGCTGGCCAAGATTATGTCTGAGCTAGGGTCGTCTTAGTCTTTGTGTCTTAGTTGTTTTTTCCTTTGTTTCTTCCATCTGTCTTCTCTGCATCCTCCTTGTACTTTCTGATAATTCTCCTTTGCAAATCAATGAAAATTATCCTTCTTTCTCTCATATTATTTGTTTTTCATCTGGATCTTTTGTGTTTTTTGATGTTATGATAAAAAGAGGGAGAAACGATGATAAATGATCTGATTTATTTTATCAGTTGCTGGGAGAAAGTCTCCACATTTCTAACAGAACTTGCAAGTTTTATGTCTTTGAGTGTTTTGCAGGAAGTGAAGATATTCTTAAAAGCTCAACATGAGAAGCAAAGACATGAGGAAAAGCAATTCTGTATGGAAACAAGCTCATGGAAATTGAAGCAAGCTGAGTGCTGTAAAGCTTCAAGATCAGAAGCAAGAAGGAAGAATGTTCTGATATTCTGATGATAGAATATGCTCTAACTCATTCTTATTCCTTATATGTTCTGATGCATGTTTTGTTCTAAATATGCTCTGAAACATTATTGTTTTTGCTCTGATACATATTTTATGTTCTGAGTCATTCATGCTCTGACTTTTGTCGTTTAGCTTGTTCTGTAACATTTCAGGATGTAGAGATGCTCTGATGATGCTCTGGTACATTCAACAATGTTCTGATACAATCTAGCATGCAATGATTCAAGAAGAAATTCAAGCTCTGAAGTTGTCCTATGGAAGCAAGAATCAGAAGCTATGAATGTTCTGAAAGATCTAAGCATATGTGATCGTCTTAACTGAAATGGAAAATACTCAGGGAAGTCCTTTATTTATAAATTTCTTCCAGTATTTATTTCAAGGGAGATTATTTATCTCAGGGGGAGATTGTTAATCTCAGGGGGAGACATATTCACAGACTATGTCTATATGATTATGCTATAACTGTGTAATTGTCTTTAGCCGTCCGATATTGTGATTGCAAATTCATATCATTTATATATGTTTTTATCAGCATCAAAAAGGGGGAGATTGTTAGAACAAGATTTGTTCTGATCAATATTCTTAGTTTTGATGATAGCAATGTATATGAATTTTGTATGAGATAATGTGGTACTCTAATACTATGCAATTTCCATTTCAGGAATTATATAAAGAGTATGCACAAAATCAGCGCCAGAAGCACTGACTCAAAAGGTTCAACATGCAACATCAGAACATGGTCTGGTAAGACATCAGAAGATGGTCAAGCAGAATCAGAACATGGGTCTATGGAAGCATCAGAAGAACTTGAGTTCAGAAGCAGAAGCACTGAAGTTCTCATGGTATCACACTTAGAAGCACTTTAAGGTCAGAAGACAAGAAGATGCTTTGCACCAAGCTGTTTGACACTGATGATATTCAAACGTTGTTTACACAAACATCAGATCAGAAGCAAGTACAAGATGGCAGGCTACGCTGACTGACAAAAGGAACGTTAGAAGCTATTAAAGGCAACGTCAGTAGACACAGCAAAAGCAAGGCTCGAGGTAGTTGACAAAAGAGTGAAACATTAAATGCAATGCTTTACGGATTACGCAAAGCATTAAATGCTCCAAACGGCCAGCTTCTCAAACGCCTATATATTGAAGTTCTGATGAGAAGCAAGGTTACCAACTTTGAATACAACACTTGCGCAAATATACAGAAACGCTGTCAAATTCAAAAAGCTGTCAAACTTCATCTTCAACCTCACTACATTGCTGTTGTAATATCTTAGTGAGATTAAGCTTTCAACTTAAGAGAAAATCACAGTTGTGATAATAGCTTTATAAGAAGCATTGTAACTCTTAAAAGAATTTGTTTACATTAAGTTGTAATAACTAGAGTGATCAGGTTGTTGATCAGTATACTCTAGAAAGTCTTAGAGGGTATCAAAGCAGTTTGTTCCTAGAGTGATCAGGTTGTGATCAGTATACTCTAGAAGACTTAGAAGTTGTCTAAGTGGAAAACCATTGTAATCTTGTGTGATTAGTGGATTAAATCCTCAGGTGAGATAAATCACTCCAAGGGAGTGAACTGGAGTAGTTTAGTTAACAACGAACCAGGATAAAAATCATTGTGCAAATAGTTTTTATCTTACACGTTTTAAAGCTACACTTATTCAAACCCCCCCTTTCTAAGTGTTTTTCTATCCTTCAGTGGAGCGCGTGAACTTCCAAGACGGCTGGGCACGACCCTTGGAGACCTTAGGAGGTTGTTGGAATGATTACAGATGGCTGAAACATGCTGTAACAAAAAAAACTCTCTTGCCCTAGTTCTTGGATTTTTGAAAGCTTAGGAAGTGTTTAGAAGGCCAGGATTTTCGTACCCTTATGCTGAATGAATTGTGGTTATATAGAGGATAGAATTAGGTCAACTATATTGGTAAGAAATCATAAGATTAATGCCTTGGAAATTTGATTAAAAATTTGATGCAAATCTTTCTATTTTCTTTCAATTCTCTTCTCAATCAAATATATTTGTTTTCCTTGGTCCCCAAGAATCATCTTTGATTGACAAAAATCAGATTATGCAACAAATTAATATTTATTATATTTTTTCTTTGATTTAAATCAAAAAATAAATAAAAACTAAAATCCCAAGCATGCACCAACGAAATGCATTGGTCTCCAAGGTGTCTCTTGGGCCTTTATATGATCCAAAATGAATTCTCATGATTTAATTCTTTATTTTTTAGTCTTGTTGATTTTGGAGCTTTCCTTGATGAATCATGATCAACTCTTGATTAAATGATGAATGATACTTCAAAATGAGAATGTTGACAAAAAATCATGAACTTTGATTGTGATATGACCATAGTTTGACTTTTAGGTCAACTAGTCGATTATTGATCGTTTGGGCCATTGAGTGAGCAATCTTTTGAATCAGGGCTTGAAACTTGGCATGAGAATACTTTGAATCATATGAGAGACCATGGAATCCACTTGATGTATCAAAAGTTCAAATTCCTTGATTAAATCAGAAACCCTAATTTTAGATCTTGTGCTTAGGAGAAGAGTGAGCTTGCATTGTCTTGAGCAATTGCAAGTCAGGTGAGTAAAAACAACTTGGAATATGACGGGCAAATTTTGGAGTATGACAGCTGCCCCTGTTCAATCTTATTATACCGGAGGATGTAGATTGGCTTGTGTGCCTGTCGGAATCTGAAGGTAGAAGAGGATTGAACACTAGAATACCCAGAAATTTGCAATATCGGGGAAGGACTTAGAGATGCCATCAAGTTATTGAGAGAATTGACTGATATGGGCTTAAAAGATGCCATCTGGATGTTGAGAGTATGAAGTGGGCTTAAAGATGCAACCTGCCTTGATAGGTTGAAAGTCAGAATGAGTCGTACGTTAGACTGTATTTGAAAGGATATACTTAAGATGAGTCGTACGTTAGACTGAATCCACTGTATTGATAAATGTCAAAGTAAGCCGTACGTTAGGTTATAATTTTTAGAAAGAGTCATACGCTAGACTGGGTCCCGTTTGCATTGTTACATGTCTGGAAAAGCCGTACGTTAGGCTCAAGGATGGGTTGTACGTTAGACCGGATCCAATTTGAATTTGATAAATGTTTGGAAAGCCGTGCGTTAGGCTGAACGATGGGTCGTATGTTAGACCGGATGCCATTTGCATTGTTAAATGTCTGGAAAGCTGTTCGTTAAGCTGAAGGATGGGTCGTACGTTAGACCGGATCCAATTTGCATTGTTAAATGTCTGGAAGGCCGTACGTTAGGGTGTAGGATAGGACGAGTCATACGTTGGACTGGGTCCCCTGTGTTGATAGTTGATAGAATACGTCGTACGGCAGGTTGTATCCTAGGATGAGTCGTACGTTGGACTGGATCCTTTGTTTTGAGAAGTATTTGTTGGAGATTGATCGTGTAATCACCGTTCGTGATGATAGAATTAGATGTTTGAGAGTTGACCTTGTCAGTACCGTTCGTAGTAACTGAATTAGATCTTGTAGGATGATCGTGTCTACACCGTTCGTGATGATAGAATTAGATCTTTGAGAGTTGACCGTATCAGTATTGTTCGTAGTAACTGAATTAGATCTTGGAGGATGATCGTGTCTACACCGTTTGTGATGATAGCATTAGATCTTTGAGAGTTGACCATGTCAGTACCATTCGTAGTAACTGAATTAGATCTTGGAGGATGATCGTGTCTACACCGTTCGTGATGATAGAATTAGATCTTTGAGAGTTGACAGTGTCAGTACCGTTTGTAGTAACTGAATTAGATCTTGGAGGATGGTCGTGTTTACACCATTCTTGATGATAGAATTATATCTTTGAGAGTTAACTATGTCAGTACCGTTCGTAGTAACTGAATTAGATATTGGGAGATGATCATGTCTACACCGTTCGTGATGATAGAATTAGATCTTGGAATATTGATCGTGTCAACACCGTTCGTAGTAACTGAATTAGATCTTGGGAAGATGATTGTGTCTACACCGTTCGTGATGATAGAATTAGATCTTGGAAATATTAAAATATTGTTTATCCTCTTGTACCTGTGTCCTGAAAAACTAGAGTTAATCTTTATGCAATGTCATGATGCATGTTTTATGTGAGTCTCGCAAAATAAATGAGAAACCTGTATGTTTATCATGAAGTAATGTATGCAATGTATGGATCTGTATGTTATGTATATGATGTATGACTGATGCTGTTTGGAGTGTTTCGAGAAAATAAATCTCTGTATTGTTGTGATTTTGATGCCTGATCTTGTTTTGAAGATGCTCAACTAGGGATTTATGATTTCTGCTTGGGGATGAAAGCAATTTGATGTACCCTGACCGGGGATAAGAGATATGAATAATCTTGTTTGGAGAAAAGAGAAGTATCGTCGAACTGGCAGTGTCGAAGATGTAAAATTTCGTTGGGGGACTGAATCTCTGTTGGGAAGAGAATATCTAATGATTACTCTGTGGGGATATGATCTTGTGAAACTGATCTGTGGGAAGGCATGGATGACTTGAACATTTCCCTCAGGGATTATAGTAGTTGTCTTTCCTGGCTCGTATTGATTGGAACATACTAATGAGTATTAATCGAAGTGTTCAACATGCCTTGCATAGCTTTGCCCCAGCTATTAGGGAATTTGAGGAGATTCGCCTCGCGAGGACTTTATGGGGTGTGTACTATGGGTGACATGCCCCCAGTAATCATACACTTAGGATGATTTCCCATGTTGATTGGGAAGTAGCTGCAGATCAACTTGGGTGTATGCCCCTGGTTATTTGGAATCTTGAGAGATTATTGGAATCTTGAGAGATTTTTGGAATCTTGACCTGACTGCCCCAGATTGACTGGCATTCTTTGAGAGATTCTCAGAATCTTGACCTGACTGCCTCAGGTTGATTGGATAAACCATGTCATGCCCCTTGTATAAATAAGAGACATTGCTTCTGAAGTGGTTTTGCCTGTCGGGATAACTTTTAGTCATTAGTTGTACCATGTGCAAATTCTTCCTGATGCTAACATTCGAAATTATGTAGCAAAATATGTTTAATAATGAATTCATGAGATGCAGTGCGTATGTCTGTCTTGATTTTTTTGAAAGCATTAAAATTGAAGATGTAAAAAGCGTTATGTTTATAAAACGTGATGTTTGTAAAAGGAGATATCAACTCAGCTTTTATGGCAACCCTTAAGGAGTCCGGATACCTTTTTGATGACAGTATGCTTTCGAACTAACCATGCTTCAGTTAGGACTTTCAAGGGTTGTAATGTGGCTTGGTTCACAGTTTAAGAAACAAAGGATAATGGCTAAAAGTTTATTTGTACCCATCCCAATCTTCATGATGTTCTTCGATCCTATGCTCAGTTAACTTTGCGTTTAAGTCCTAGCGGAGCTTGAAGTCGTAACATTGACATTTGATGATGGTTAAGGCGTTGTAAGTTTATTTGGACAGGCAGTCATCCTTTTTTTGATGATGGTTAAGGCACTGTTCCTCATCTTCTTCCATGACACCTTCGGATTTTCTTACAGAATTAGCTGCGGATTTTGTTATGAAAAATCCTTCGAAAGTTAAAACCTGCAAAAACAATATTAACAAGAACAAAGACAAGCCCAGGTCCATGTAAAATCGTCCTCTGAGTTCAATGGTGATGCTCGTTTCGTCAAAAAACCTTCGTAACTATGAAAACGAACGTCATCCTCCTTCATGCCCTAGTAATGGTGTTTGCGAAATCACACGGGTATGCTTAACTTTAATGGCTCAGATCTTCTCAGAATCATGTCTCAAATTAAAAAAAAACCATCAAAACCAATTGAAACACGAAAAAAATAGGAAACAAAAATCAATAGTATGTATGAATATGACAACTTTAGTATGAGTGTTTCACGTGCTATATGAATCAAATATTAACGTGTACTTACTCTTTATGACCTTGGGAACACGATGGAGTGCTTGAAAGCTCGTGGAAAAGGCTGCAGATAAGGATTCGAAAGTGCAAGTTTGTATGCAATTTTTGAGTGCAAACCCTAGTCTCCTTGGCTCCTTTTTTCGTCCCCTTTTGTTTGGTATATGCTAGGTATATATACTGGGTGAGAATTAGGTTAAATTCATGGGTTTGGACCATTGTTTTCCTCACATGGAAATTTGATTGAAAAAATATAATATTTCCTTCTATTTTTGGATTAATACCATATCTAATCTTACCAAGCTTGATGTGCACGAAATTTGATAAAAAATATGGAGGTTATTTGATTGGATATGATTGGGAATTAGATTCAAAACAAATTTCTTCATAAATATTTGATTTTTTAATTTTATTGACTTTTAAATGAATAAAAATTCAAATAAAATTAAATAAACCAAATAATTTCGTGGCAATTGGATTTTGGGCTCTGCATATCATGAGGATGGAGATTGGATCTTAAGAATATGGGCCCTTTTGCAAAGAAATCCATTTTGGAGCCTTTTTGTTTCACATTTTTCACTCAAATTTGTCCAACTTCGTCAAGGCATATCTCTCTCAATTTTTAAGATATGGAGGAGTTCTAGGACTTTTTAGAAACCTCAAGATGTCCTCTACAAGCCACTTTGGAAGATTTTTTCCATTTGAAGATTTTATCTTGATGATATGGGCTTTGACAAAAGATTGCTTTTGGTTGACTTTCAAAAAAGACCTATAATCTTTTGATCCTAACAATTAAAACTTAAATTATTAAACCCTAATTATTAATCTAATCCTAATTATCTATTTAACACAATTATTTTTAAAACCTAAATTCATTAATAATTAAAAAAAAGGTTTTTGAAAATTAAGGAGAAAAAAAAGTTTTAATAATAAAAAAAAAGAGTTTATGAAAATAAGGTTTAGTTGAAAAGGATAATACTAAAAATAAAAAACAATACTTTTAAAGCAGGATACATAAATAAATAAATAAATAAAAAAGAAAACCTGGGCGTTTATAATTCAGTGTGTGAGGTTTCTAAGTGTCCATGATGGGGAAGCAGGTTGTGGAGCGCTGGATTGGAATCTGAGGAGATCTGATGGTTGAGATCTGAGACTACATGGTGATGGCACATGCGTGGTACACACTAGATCAACGTTCTATTTAATTGAAAAATAAAATTGTGGAACCTGGGGATCGAACCCTAGTCTAGTACGTTACACACTCCTTTCCTTTGCCACTCATGCTGCATTGGTTAGTTGTAATTGAAATTCATGCAATAAAATAAATAAACAAATGAATTAAAAAACAAAAAAGTCCAAAAGCCGAGTCAAAGTGGGTCCATGTGGTGTCTGATTGACGAATCAGAAGAGGAGAGAGAGGGCAGAATTGTTGAGTGGCCACTAAGAGAAGCCCACGCACTGGTCAAGAATTCCAAGCTTCCACGTCATCGTCCCTAACCTCGGATGCTGCGGAAACACTTGCGGTTTTTCCAACGGAATTTCCTGCGGATTTCCCATGGTTTCGTAGCTTTTCTTTTGACAATTGAAACTTGCAAAATAACATGAAAACAAAAACCAAAGGCACTCTTGTCTACTAATTTGGACCTTGTGAATTCAATGGTACCATTAGATTTATAGTACACACCCTTTAGATAGCAACAAACATAGGTGGATACCATTGAGTACGATGGGCGTGAGGGGTGCTAGTACCTTCCCCTTGCATAACCGACTCCCGTACCCTACCTCTGGTCGAAAGACCTCTCTCTTATTCGTTTTAGGTTTGCTGACGTTCCTTTCCTTTTAGGATAGATATGTTAGTGGCGACTCTGTTGTTCATTTTTTGCGAGCGTGCGACAGCTGGCGACTTTGTTGGGGATGTTATAGACCTATTGCGGGTCCGTACTTAGCGAGTCGATCCTAGCCTTTGTTTGTTTGTTTATTGGGTGTGCTTATATATCGCTTATGCTTCACTTTATCTTATGCTTGCATATCATGTTTATTTACTGCTTGCATGTCATGTTTATTTTCTCGCATTCTGGACTATATTATGGGCCCCCGTGGGGGCCACATACTTTTCTGCTTTGTTTTGCAGGAGGGGTGTTTTTGTGAGGTAAAAAGCCCACTACCCAGGCCAGTGACACATAGGATTAGTGTGGATGCTCATGTCAACTCCCTTAGCGTTTGATACGATCGAGCTTGACATGGGGTACCACAACCAGGCGAGGTTCTTCCATGGAACATTGTGTCTGGCACGTTTGTTGCCTCAAACACATTGTACCCCATGGGAATCGTTAACCCTGGTGACCATTAGGAACCACTTGTCCGTGTCTAGACTACATACCTGTGAGATTGGGATGGGACAGGAAACCTGACCTTCATCATACCCGTATTTCTGCTATTCAATAAAAGGCGTCGAACCTTTGATCCTGGGACATTTGACTTATATAGAAGTTCTACATCAGTTATCTATCAGAATCAACGTCGAACCTCTGAATCTGGAGGATTCGACCTTATTTGACTTATGCACAAATTATCTATCAGAATCAATGTCGAGCCTCCGAATCTTGAGGATTCCACCTCATTTGACTTATTCACCGCCTATTTATCAAGAAAGCAACGTTGAACCTTTGAATCTGGAGGATTCGACTTTATCTTATGACCATGAGAAGCTGTTATCCAAGAGTCGTTGATCCTTGATCCTGATTTCTACTGCACTTGCATCATCATTAACCTTTTGCATTCATGCATATGCATCCATGGTTACCAAGACTCTTCTTCCTATCCATCATATCAGACAAGAAAATTCCACGACACTGATATCTAACAAGAACCAACAGAAAAAGAATCATGGGGAATTACAAACAAAATCAAGCAACTATCTAAGAACCCCATGCCTCCTCATGAGGGTATCTTCCACAAGTGGAGCCTAAAGACTTTTTGTTTGTCAAAGAACATTTCACTTGCATTAGAATAAGGCCAATCTTGCCACTGTTTAGACTTCTCAAGCATTTTCACTTGTACTATTTTCGTTGTTATCAAGTACTTCTCATTGTAAGAAACTCATTCTGTTTGAATAAATAAGAATAATGCAATATACATGTTTTTTCTCAAATCATTTCATCTTAGTCATTATGTTCATTGATATTCAACTCATTTGTCTTAAGCAACTAAAAAAGGAGAATGATGAAAATCAAAAACACATGAACTACCAACTGTATGCTTTTGGAACAAAGATCCTGCTGACGATGTACATGCATTGTTTCAACTCCTAAACACTAGAGTTATAAAGGAGTGAAACCCTCGTCAACCCCTTTGAGCCTAAGGAGTAGGAGTTTCTTTTCAAAAAAATACAAAACCCTCAATCTTAACCAGGGGCAGGGTAGTCTTCAGTTAGTGCGACCGAGCGCTCAACTTTTAGATATTCCATCAGAGGATTAATCATATCTCATATCTCACAACAAAAGAAGAGGAGCACAATCCACAATGGATGTCTCTCATTCACTGAGAATAAGGTTGTCACAACCTTTCCATCAAGTCAATCACAAAAGCCATGCAACTTGTTCCCGAACGAGACAAAAAGAATGAAAAGAAAGTTATGAATAAAAAAAAGAGAAAGAAACAATAGCCCGCTAAGTCAAAAAAGAAAAAAAAAATAAAAGTTTGGAAGCAAATGACTTAAGCAAAAATTAGGGCATATCCCGCTGGACAACAAAAACCAAAATCAAAAGAAACTTTTTGTCCAGGCAAAAGTTAGGGAAAGCAAAAGAAAAGAACAAGAACAAAAATCCTTCAAGGGACAAGTTGTTATAATCATCAACGAAAGCACCAAAGGGTGACTGCCACCTCCATCAAAACCATAAAGGATCCTCATCCATCACAATCCTTCCTGAAAGGCGAATTCTCGTGTCGAACTAGCTGAACATGGGGCTGGAGGACATCACGAAGAAGGGGTGGGTTAAGTAGAACTTGAGCCTTTATCCTTGTTTCTCAAACCGTGAACCCGACCACGTTACAACCCTCAAAAGTCCTAATTGAAGTAGGGTTCGTTCCGAAAGCATACAAACTGTAAAAGCATGTCAAAACTGACTCTTAATGTTGCTTGTTACTTGTGTTAGTATCAGTACAATATTTTGACAAATAAAACTTTTCTTTTGAGATTAACATGTGCATTGCTTTCTCATTATCCCCTTTCAAAACAGAATTGTCTCTAATCTGAAAGTAAGTACTTGATACCAAGGAAAGTTCAACATTGAAATTCCGTCGATTAGTCTTACAAAGGCAAAGGTTGGTCATCCATTGAGCAAATATCTGAAGTATCCATTTGGTGGAAAAGTTCCTTTCAATCTGGGGCATTCATTCCATGATCTACACTGGGGCAGACCATTGCGCTCTCCATGATTCAAGCACATCAGAGTTCTATCTCAAGAGATCACACAAGCTGAGGCATGCCAATGCCAATAACATTTCTTCATCTTCAAATCAAGTGTCAGATATCGAGACAAGTGTCGAGGAGTCAAGCCAAACACCTCACCTTCACCAACACTTTCACAAGCAATGACCTTTTCCGCAAAGCATTCTCCATCAACCCCTTGTATCTTGGAAACAATCATCCATTCATAATCACACATGCATCATGCATATCATTGCATTTTCATTAGCATCTCTCCCATAATGAACCAATCATCAATAAAGCAGGGGCATCCACTTTACCTTGATTCTCAAGCAGAGTTTCAGAAATCCACCTAATCTATTCCACAAAGCAGAAACCCTTATCAATCAGTACACTGCATATAGAATTCATTGCATTACATCTTCAGAAGTGCATAAAATAAATCAAGCATTGCATGCGAAGCATAAGCCAACAAGTTATTCATCAGATGAGGTCCCTACAAGTATTCAATTGATAGTCCACTGGATCACTCAGAGATACCATTGTGGTGTCATCTTCCAAAGTCAATCGTGTTCATCTCTCTTTCAACCCAGAGTTGATGTTTTTGTGTTATACCCAGAGTTGACGGATACTTCTTGTTGATTTCTCTTTTCCACTCAACCGAGAGTTGACAGATATCTTTTGTCTTTTCCCACTCAACCCAGAGTTGACGGTTATCTTTTTTCCTTTCCCACTCAACCCATAGTTGACGGTTATGTCTTATTGACTTCTTTTTCCCTCTCAACCCAGAGTTGACGGTTATCTTTTGCCCTTTCCCACTCAACCTAGAGTTGACGGTTATCTTTTCTCTTTCCCACTCAACCCAGAGTTGACGATTATCCTTTATTCAATCCAGAATTGATTTCTTCTTTTCCCACTCAACCTAGAGTTGAAAGTTGTCTCTTTCCTTTTCCCACTCAACCCCGAATAGACGGTTACCCTTTATTCAATCCAGAATTGATTCCTTTCCCGCTGAACCCAGAATTGACGGTTATCTTTTGTCTTTTCCCACTCAACCCAGAGTTGACGGTCATGTTTGTCCTCTCCCACTCAACCCAAAGTTGACTGTTAGCTTTTCTTCCTTTCCCACTCAACTCAGAGTTGACGGTTATTTGTTGTCTTTTCCCACTCAACCCAGGGTTGACGGTTATTTCTAATTAATTTCTCTTTCCCCCTCTCAACCCAGAGTTGACGGTTATCTCCTGTTTTTTTCCTCTCAACCCAGAGTTGACCTTTTCTTTCATCTCAACCCAGAGTTGATACATTTTTCCCCCCAGTGGAGTTGACATTTTTGTTCCCCAGTGGATCTCAGCTTTCTTTAGGCAAATTTTCAGGTTCTTATGGTATTTAATCTTCTTCTACCTTGAATGTTCGAAAGGCTAGCACCAATCTCACATTCAGGTTTAAGATGATTAAATAGGGGCAACTGTTGCACCCCAAAATTTGCCCATTTTATTTTATTCTAATTGGCGTAAGTGTAACACCCGAGGCCGAAGAAGGCGAGAGGTGGTTGCACCACATGGAACACCTAAGGCCGAAGTGGGCAATGGTGATCGCCACATCGGAATGAGAGGAATCCTAAGGCCATGCAGGTATGGGACTGCATGGTTGAAGGAAAGCTTATAAGGATTGATGGGTACTACCTATACCAACAAGATGCATCTTCTTTTCGGTAGCTCATTCCATAAGAACTCCATAGTTAAGCGTGCTTAACTTGGAGTAGTATTGTGATGGGTGACCTTCTAGGAAGTTTCACGGAAAGCGTGCGAGTGAGGTCAAAGCATGCTGAAAAGACCCGTGTTGGTTTGTGGGGTCAGTCAATCATCCCGAAAGCAGTCTGGGGCGTTACAGTAAGCATTACATTTCATACGCATACCTTCATTAGATCATCTAACTCATTCATCATAATCAATAACTCTACATGGGACCAAGGATCTTTGAAGCTAGGTTTTTTGGTTCATGGTCGTGGTGGATTTATTTTTTCATCATTATACAAAGCTATTCTCCATCAAAGATTATGGTATATCTCCCTATGCCTAGGCTTGGCAAATCAATCAGGGTTTGGTCATACAATCATCATGGGATTCTTCCTAATACTCGGGCTACAACTACAGCTTGAAAAGAGAAAGAGAAATTTGAGGCATTCAAAGAAGGGTTGATTTTTGGTCGACAAAGTAAGCTATGGAGATTTGACTTGTAGCTGACCTGCGCTCATAAAGGCTGCCCTTAGTGGAATTTGAGTATTGATACATTTGGTAGACACATTAATTGGCCCACACAAGTAATTATGAAAGATCCATCCATTGAAATTCAAATGCAAAAGGAGAGAAGTTTTCATCCAAAATTAATTCTAAAAGGATCCACATACAAGTCCAGGCACCATTCAAATTATAAAAAAAAAATCCAAGATCATTACAAGATCATTATTACAAGAAATCAGAATTGGCATTCACATTAAAGATTACAAAAAGAGGCTAGATTGACCAAAGCATTTGGCATATTTGACACACTTCAACCCACTATTCAATCTTCAAACAATTGCATCACGCCTTGAACTTCATGTGCTATACCATGTGTGCCAAAATCCTCATGTTCATCCATGTCCAAGCATTGAATCAATCATAAGAAAGTTGCAGCAACACTTCATTCAAATACCTGCACCAAGGTACATCACCAGTCCAGATCATCATCACATACAAATTCAAAAAGGAAACAAAACAGAAGTTACAAACTCTCAGCTACACTAACAATTCAACCATACCAAAACAGTCCCTGCTCATTCAATATACAAGACTAATCCAAGCATAATTCGAACCATGCTTGCACATTTCCAGCCCTGCATAAAAAAGGAACAATGCAACAGCAAATAAAAGTTCATTCAAAGAACTCCAATCAAGCTAAGTCATGCACCTTCAATACAGCTCATATTCCAAAACCAATCACCCCTGCATAATAGTTTCACTAGCTTCTACTTACAGTTATTAACCAATTAAACTGACTTTTTCTAACCTAAGACCAATCAAAAACCTAACCAACCTTTCTCAACCTCTAACTGATTCTGAAACCACATAATTTGTAACTGTCTATTAACTAGCTAAAACTAACTCCAACAGAATTTGTAACTAACATTTCCACTTCTAACCAATCTCTAACCTCCAACAGTTGGTAACTAACCAACTAACTGTAACTGTCCTAACACAATTATAACAACCAGCAACTAACTAACCGATTTTATAACAAACTTTCCTAACCTAACAGATTGGTAACCATTGGTAACTGAGATTCAATAGAGAAATCAGAATTTGTAACTAACCTTGGATACCCCTATATAACACCATCTTCATCATTCTCCAAGCTATTCCACCACTTTTCCACAAATCATCACAATCATTCTCAAACCTCTTCTCCCTCTTCCTTCACTCTCTCCACCCTTCCTTCATCATCTTCAAAACCACCACTTTCTCCACGCTTCAACACCTCCATTTCACACAATCATCATTCCTCATCATCTTCATCCACTCTACTTCCCTCATCTATCCCCATCTTCATCTTCCTCCTGTTAGACGCTGGCCTAAGGATCGAGAGGGGGGGGGTGAATAGATCTCACAGAGTTTTTCGGAATTATTTCGAACTAAAGCGAAAGCGGTTCTGAATCTACTTGCGTCTATTCCGGACCGTTATTGCAAGGGTCGTATATGTGACAAAACCACAAGATAATTGAGATTAACGATGAAGTGATATGTTATCGAATCACTACGTTTCACAGCTGAAAATCAATTAACTTCTAAATTGACAAACTTTGGTTTGCAATGCAGTAATAATGGAATAAGCAAAAAGACAAACACTTGGTGATAATGTTCAAATTGATGATGATTCAAGATGTGGTGAATTGTGATGTTTATGCAGAATCTTAATTCACAATTTTAACACTTGAATCGTTAATCAATTTTGCAATTATGACCAAGTATGAACAGAACGTAAATGAAAAGATAAAAGCGACAGGAACACGATATTTGTTCAAGCAGTTCGTCGATCGTCCTCGCTACGACTACGTCTGCCCCCAATTCCAAATTGAAATTGGGAAATCTTCCATTAATGTTGAAAGCAGTTTATACAAAGAAGAATGCAAAGCGATAAACAATAAACCAAATTTGTCGATCCTTTGAATCTTCTTCCCCCTTAATCTTGAGCTAGATCAAGGTGTCCCAAGAGCTTCACTTGATCCCTTTTCTGTAGTGTCTTGAATTGCCTTGAACCCTTGTTCTTCAATCTTCACACTCAGATGGATCCTTGATGAAACCTCTTGATAAAAACCCCTAAGAATCACCTATCTTGGAGGACAAAACCCTCGGATTTTATTCACCAAAAACCCCACAAATCTTCACCCACTAGGAATCTTCAATTCCGTTCCATGGACGTTATCGAACTCGATCACTAACCCTCAACGCAAGAATGATTATGTGTAATTGTGTTGGAGATGATGAAGAACGAAGATGAGAAGCCTTTGTGTATCTTTCAGTCGTTGGTGTTGTAATGCGATAATGAACCTTGGACAATATATATATGAGAGCTTATCAGTTGGAGCAGAGAAAACCAGAAATTTTGGTATTTTTGATCAATTAGGTCGACCTCTTGTAGTGCTTAGGTCGACCTAGCAGAGGTGCATTAGCTATGAATGATATTTGTTCCTAGTTAGGTCGACCTGTTAGGGAAGTAGGTCGACCAGAATTCTCTTCAAATGCGTTTTGGGACATTTCTTCAGTTTAGGTCGACCTAGTTGATGTGTGGGTCGACCTAGCAGAAGTGTATGAAATTTTCTCCTTTTTAGGTCGACCTGGGTTGACAGTAGGTCGACCTAGCTGTTTCTTTTCTGCATTCTTCTTGTTTTGCTTGTGTTTAGTCGACCTATATGCATAGTAGGTCGACCTGCTCTGTCATAAGTGACCAATGCTTGCTTTTCTTTGAGTTCTTCTGCTTGTGCCTTGTTGCTTGTATGCTTGTTGAGTTTGCCATGAATCAAAAACATCTTTGTGAGTGTGATCTTGTATTCACACCTCCTTCTCCCACTCTCTCTGAATTTTCCCATCTCCTCCATAACCAAACTCATTCAAAGCTTCTTCAACCAATCTCTTCAGAGCATTGATCAAGCTCTGAAAGAGGTGAAGCATAGCCTCTCAATCCTCACCTCACGCAATCAATAACAGGTCTCATCATTGCTCAGAAACAACAGACTCCCAATATTTTCTCTCAACAACGATTCAGACATACAATCAAGAATGGAAGATAGAAGACGAAAGAAGTGAACGAATCTGAAGAACAAAAGAGCAGAGGTTACCTGAAGAACTTCATTGTCTTCGCGTTTATTTCGCATTCAATCGGAAGATTATTGTCTCCCCTCTGGTCTTCTGTTTGTTCACTCACGATCTTCATTCCAGGTACGCTACTGAGTCTTCGTTGTTCTTCATAGATCATATCATTCTCAATCAATGTAGAACTTAGGGTCCTATTGGGTAAATCTGAGAGAGATACGAATTAGGATTTGAGGTTGAGATGAGAGGCGAGGGCGAGCGACGCTCGTGGTTCGATTCACGGCGGCGCTGTATTTTTTTGATCGGAGACAAGAGCGATGTTCACCGCGCCGTTTGAGGGAGAAAGTCTGAAGAAACTGAATCGTCGCAATTGACGAACCCTAATTCCCCTTTTTTCTTTTATCAATTTTAATTAAGATTAATTGTTTCTTTAATTAAGATTAATTGAGCTTTAATATAAGATTAATTTGATTTAAACAAAAAAATCTGAACTAGTCTTAAAATCTGAAATCATAACAATGTTGGACCTGTACCTAATTGCTATCTCACCCCCATTGAGCCCATGTACTCCCTTCTTATTGTATACACAAATCCTTGAACAAAAACATCACCCTGGGCCCAGCGCCATTGTTATTCAACCCACCATGAATTCAATTAGCACCCCCTGATTCATATTAAAAAATTAGTAGAATTTAGGTTTTTACTTAGATTTTTCTCCTATGTTTTTAGACATTGACACAATTTTTGCCATATAATAATCTATAAAAATATTAATTTTAGGCTAATTGTTCTAGTCTTTTTACTTGATTTGTAATCCAATTCCTCTCATAAAAATCAATAAAAATAGTAGTATTTTATCTCATTTTTGTACTATAATTTTTACTTGTTACTTCATGCTTGTGTGTAATTTTTGCACCATTGTATCATTCTTAATCTTTGCTTATAATTGTGACTTTATTTTCATGTCTCTTTTAATCCTAAGACTTTAGGTAGAAACCATGATAACATTAGGATATAGAAATTCCCATTTTAACATTAGGCTAGCTAATTCATATTAGGCTAGTTTCCCATTTCTTTTCCTTTTCAACTTTAAAACATTTAACCAATACTTGTTTTAATTTCCCTTAAAAGATACAAAGAAAACACCTAAAAAATGCTTAATAAAGGTCAGACTAATAAAAAGGGAATGGAAACTCTCGTCCCTCTTGTTTAAGGGGATCACTTGAGTGGAAGTTCCCAATCTTAAAAAACACCAACAAGAGTAATTCGAGTCTCCCTTGTTTAAGGGGTACACCCGAAACGCTCGACAAATCTCTCTCTTCTCTATCTCGCCTCTGAGGCATTCTTTCTCCTAATCGCACACGTTATTTCCGCTCCATTCCCAGCTTAAGACTCCAAAGGTCGAGCAGCGGAGAGCGAATGTAACTGTTCATCTAAAAAACACAAAAACAAACAAAAACTAAAGAGCCGAACTACGACACTCTGATTCCTGAAAAGGATACGTAGGCATTAGGTCGCGGGGCCTAAGCGAGCACAACTATTTATAACCCTTATTTTCCCCGTGTTTTCTTTTTTTTCTTTTGCATGCATTCCTTTAACATTAAGCTTTAGATTTATAGTACACACCCTTTAGATAGCAACAAACATAGATGGATACCATCGAGTACAATGGGCGTGAGGGGTGCTAGTACCTTCCCCTTGCGTAAACGACTCCTGTACCCTACCTCTGGTCGAAAGACCTCGCTCTTATTCGTTTTAGGTTTGCTGACGTTCCTTTCCTTTTAGGATAGATATGTTAGTGGCGACTCTGCTGTTCATTTTCGCGAGCGTGCGACACATAGTAAGACCTTTCAAAATCAATTTACCTAATTAATAATTAAATAGTGTAAATATTAAATATTTAATAGTGCAAACATCAAACAATGGATAATATAAATTTTTATTCTGGACTGGGCCAAGATTCGGTCCAATCTACTTTCGGCCCACTTAACCTCGCGGGTCCAAACCATCCCATGGCCCACAAAGGGAAAAGCAATGCTCGTCTAACCCGTGCCCGGCATAAGCGCTCCCCACGAGCTATCTGGGGCCCGGCATAAGCGCTCCCCGCGAGCACCCTCCCTACCGAGGACCCTACTCCTCGTAGGGTTCCTTAATATCCAACCCCCCAAATAATGCAGAGTCCACGTGGTCCCCAAAAGACCGTGTCTCCCTTAAACTTCGGAGTGGTTGACCAGGACGGAGAGCACTCACGCATCTCCGATATTTCCGCCTAGGAAACTTGGCAAACTCCTAGTTGGAACTGGAAATCCAGCCCAGTAGCGAGATCATGCCCCAACGCTAGGGGCTATAAATACCCTCTTTCACCAGAGGGTCAAGTATTCAATCTCTTCTAACTTTTAGCTCGTACTTGCACTCCCTTGCTCGTTTTCTTACTTTGGCATCGGAGTACCTTGCAGGTACACCCCCTTTCACTTCTCAAAGACCCAGTTCTGAGCAGGCCTTGACGATCCTTCTGATCAGGTACGATCAGCGGCGCCGTCTGTGGGAACCAAGCTTCCCCTTCTTTAACAAACAAAGATCAAAGCAAATTCATCCTGCGATCATCATGGTGTTAGCTGAAGATTTCGTTTAGGAAGAAATGTCCTTCGAAGGTCTGAAATTCGAAGGAGATGGTTACTGATGACCATCTTTGAAGATAGGGAATGGCTACTGATGGCCATGCTTCGAGAATGATGTTTAAGTTGAGACAAAGATAGTGAGCACCGAAGCTAAATTTGAGAAGAATAGTCTTTGGGACTTAGACGTTTTTTGCGAAATATGCGAAGTACTGAAGCTTAGCATGTTTTCGTGGCGTTCTCGATTGTAATTATGTTGCCACGCGTCGAAGGAGGATTCAGGCGGGATGATTTGAATTTCGAAACAATTTATGTAACCGCACGAAGACAGATGGCATCCCTGGATTTTCTATAGGCAACGTGGCATTAGATTAGTCTAGGACCGTTAGGGTCGAAATTAGTATAAATAAGGGTCTTAATGTTAGGATTCCGTGTGTTCATTTTTGTACAAATCACTCACATATTGCTCAAGTATCAAGTGTTAAGAGAAAGAGTTCGCTGAGAAATGTACGTATGACACCAACACCAATTTAAATACATGTGTATTTTCCTTTATTCATGTATTTTTCGACATTATTACGCTTTCTTCTATTTTCTGTTATTTACATTCCGGCACTCTTTATTTTCATGTCATTTATCTTCGAAGCACTTTACTTTTCTGCACTTTAAGATTCTTGCACTTTTACAGTTTGGTCTTATATTTTATCTTTAAATTGCTTTTCGCTGATGTTATATTTATGTGTATAACAAAGTGATTGCTAATCTTTATTTGTTTGATCAAGCATTTCTTATTTTCGAGATACACCAATCACAGACATAATTCGAATCATCATGAATAACAATCTATTTGACTATGTCCTAGGATCAATCTAGTCGATCCTGCGAGTAACCAAATCATATTTATTATAGTTTGGAAGACTAACGGTTGTTTACCGGAAATCACCGTAAACAAATTGGCACGCCAAGTGGGACAGTGTCAAACAGATCGTTATTAATCGATTGTTTTGTTTTGTCTAGAAAATATCAAGACCTTGTATGAACCTTAGGAACGGTAAATTAACAGACAGTGCAAAACCGATTCCCAAACGAAGGTACAACAAGAAAATGGTCGTTACGGCCAGTGCAGGGGGAGATCAAGACCCCCCACAAGGGTTAGGAACCGGAGCGGCAAATTCCATGCATGTTTCGACTTCTACTCAAGGAGCGCAAGAGATACCGGGTCCGACTGGGTCAAGACCCATGGATAGTTCCCAGGCTATACCTGAAAATAATACATCAACGACAGGGACTAATCCAATTTCAATATCGACTACCGCACCCTCATCGTCGAATGATGGAAATCAGTTATTTACCCCAGGGTCATCCGCGTTCGAATGGAGAACAAACAGTCAATATGGCATGCCAAATCCATACATGACAGGTACACGGGGGGCAGGACCCACGTATACTACAAACACCACAGCATTTTCGCCAAATGTTGGTTCAGCAGGACGATGCGCACAAAACACTGGCTTCTCCGCCCAAATACCCAATTTTACGACAAGCAATCAAGCAGCATTCCAACAAGAGATGGACGCAAGTAATCACGATATGTTAGGAATCCTAGCCTGAGAATTATCGTCAATGTTGCATCCACTAGCAATTAATATCTCTAATTCTAGTCGAGAGAGTGCGGAAACTTTTCAAAAAATATCTTCCCAAATGAATCGAATGGCAGACTTCGTGGGTGTTCCACAACCCAAACGGAGAAATAACCAATCCTCCTATCGAGAAGGAGAACCCGTTCTAGAACGTATCCAAAATGCGGTGACTCCGTCTGGTGCAACCACTGTTGGCGTGACTCCTCCGTCTGGTGCAACCACCGCCGGCGTAATTCCTCCACAGAGAACAACAACGGTTGAAAGGAATCAGATAATAGATTTAGAGCCTTCGAACCGAAGAACTATCCCCGTTCAACAAGAGTTTGAGGAAGAAAGGCCCAGATTAAGGATAGTAGGTAGGGACGAACACCCAGACGAAGTAGTTCAGAGAGTCAGGAGAGAAAACTTAGCCACAGAAAATAATTTAACTGCCATGATAGAGAGAGGTATGGCAAATAATAGCCTCAGTACTGGGCTTCGACGTCCAAATTATACATCTCCCATAGCGGATTATATCATGCAAACAGAGTTGCCTAGGGGCACCAAAGTGCCAAAATTTACTAAGTTTTCAGGAGACACGAATGAATCAACAGTAGAACATATTGCTAGGTATCTGACAGAAGCCGGAGATTTAGCAGGGAATGAGGATTTAAGGATTAAATACTTCCCTAGTTCGCTGACAAAAAATGCGTTTGTTTGGTTTACTACTTTACCTCCAAATTCTATAGATGCATGGGCCCACTTGGAGAGATTATTCCATGAACAATTTTACATGGGTCAAACCAAGATAAGTTTGAAAGAACTGGCTAGCATCAAGAGGAAATTCTCGGAGTCTATTGACGATTACTTAAACAGGTTCCATTTGTTGAAATCAAGATGCTTCACGACTGTTCCGGAGCATGAATTAGTCGAAATGGCTGCAGGTGGCCTAGTTTATTCAATCCGAAAGAAACTGGATACTCAATACCTGAGAGATATGGCCCAGTTGGCAGATAGAGTTCGACAAGTCAAACGGTTGAAAGCAGAAAAGGCCAGGGCTAATAAGAGTTATAAGAAGGAAAGAGTAGCATACGTCGAAGCAGACGAAGTTGATGGCGAACCCTTCGAAGACTCGTGCGACATGGAAGAGGTCGAAATAGATCTTGCCGAGTTAAAGGAAGCGCCACCCTATGCTTGCAAATTACTCACCCCTTCTAATGGAAGGAATCCAGTAGATAATGATAAACGTGATAGATTTCCCAAAAAAACCTATACGTTTGATGTCACTAAGTGTGACGAAATATTTGATTTACTGGTAAAAGATGGCCAAATGATAGTGCCTCCAAATTCTAAAATTCCTCCGTTGGAACAACGGAAGAAGAGAGGTTTTTGTAAATATCATGGTTTCCTAGGCCACAAAACCTCACAATGTTTTCTTTTCAGGGATCTAATCCAGAATGCTATCAACGATGGACGTTTGAAATTCGCTGACAAAAGTAAGAACCCTATGAAGGTTGACGCCGATCTTTTCAACGTGGCTGACACTAATTTGTGTGAACCATTTGATGTCAACATGGTGGAAGTGTCTGAAATTCATGCTGCTGGATCAAAGACAATTTCAGATGGAAAGAAGGCTACAGAAAGCCTAAGTGACAATCCGATCCTCAATACTGATGTTGAAGGATCTTTCGATGCTGAAGTGACTGAAGATCCGAAAGGAGAAACAAGTGAGGCTACTAAATACCTCACGATGAAGCTTCAACAAATACAGATTTCTGAAGTCCATCCGACGGTTGTTAACATGGTCAATGCTAGACGTCCCTTATCTGAAATCGAAGAACTAGAAAAATGGTTGATGTGGGAGAAAGCAAACCTTGAGATTCCGCCAAGGGGAAACAGTTTGAAGGATTATCTTTGGAATTGCCATATGAAGAATGGTGCAAAAGGGATGATGTGCCCAAGATGTTCAATTATGACAAATCGGAGGATCCAGGCCAATTTCGAAAGGGCTTTGCGAGAAAGGTTAGAGTAACCTTGGAGAGGAGGAAACCTATTGTTGAAAGTGTACCCAAGGTCTGAAGAAAGCTTGGTTGGGCTTTTGTTTAGGTGCCATAGTGACAATTCTGAAGTCTCGCTATGCCCTAGATGTGGTGCAGTCTATGACGAACTGATGGCAGGATCATTCGAAAGGGCGTATCTTTACATGAGCCGGGAGACTCAGGGGCTTCGTCCTAACTTATTTGGGTTTGATAATAGAACCCCATCGAGAAGGCCTGATAGCCCACACCCTAGAGCTCGAAGAGTTACATTCAAGGTTCCTGCAAACATACCCAAGGATAGATGGATGCATGCTGGTGCCAGAACTGACAAATGGCGAAGTTGGGATCAAGGAGGAAGAATTGCAATGGCATATAGAAAGCAATTCCAGACTTCCAATCGAGAGATGTATAGGTTGGAAAACTACAAAGGTAAGAACCCTATGTCTAGATCCCAATGGAGAAGGCATCAGAGAATGAAGAAAGCCCAAAGGGAAGTCAAACCAAGGGAGGTTGGGGAGACAAGTAGCAATCAAATCCCAATGCAGGGGGCAAGGACAAGTAAACCTCCGCTCGAGCGCAAGTTGTTCGATTCTGAAAATGAAAAAGAAGAGGAAAGGGGTCATTCCAACCTCTGGAAAGAAGATGATAGAATGACAAATGATTTTGACTCTGATGGGGTATCATCTATAAACATGAACTACAATGTGGTATCTGTACTTCCTTATGAGTTTAATCAAGAAACTGAAGTAGAAGACTTTGAAGAAGCCGACGTCGAAGAGATGGCAAAACACAGACCTATGTGTTACTACGTGCTGAACAATGGTGCAGTCGAAGAGCAGAATGCCTTCTTTGAAAGACCTGATGAAGGTATGCGAAACCATTTGAAGCCACTCTACATAAGGGCTAAGATTGAAAATGTTGGAATTTATAAAGTCCTGGTAGATGGAGGGGAAGCAGTGAACCTAGTGCCCCAATACATGCTGAAAAGAATAGGTATGTTCGATACTGATATAAGGCCACATAATATGGTTTTGTCTAACTATGAAGGCAAAATAGGGCAAACTTTGGGAGTTGTCCAAGTGAATCTCATGGTGGGATCAGTCACAAGGCCAACTATGTTTATGGTCATACCTGCGAAAGCAAATTATAATCTCTTGCTCGGAAGGGAATGGATCCATGGGGTTGCTGCTGTGCCTTCGACAATGCATCAAAGGTTAACTATTTGGAGAGAATATGGCATAGTAGAGAATATTGAGGGAGACCAGAGCTACTACATGGCTGAAGTTAACCAAGTTAATAAGACTAACTTCGATAGAAACCTGGCGAACATAGGACCTTGCTACGTTGCGGAAGACATATACACCCCAAACAAGAATGCACTGTATTACTTGTCTTTGCACACAAATGGTTTCCAGTGGAATAGGGAAATAATGGATGGCCCAGAAGATACCCCACCAACGGAGCATTATCCGACAATACGACCAACAGGCTGGGATGACGAAGTTGATGATGTCTGAGTCATCATTTTTCGAAAAGATTTCGGCTTACGTAGCCGAGAATAAAAGAAAGACGGCTCTCGAAGCCGAATTATCAGATATGTTGTTTAATGAAGTTCAAAAAACGGAAGAAACTCCAGATTTGGGGATACATATGATCTCTCACCTGCCTGAAGATCCAGTCCAAGTCAAAGAGATTTCAGGAGAAGAGATAAGTCAAAGATTGGATGTAATCTACGACGAAGAGCCTTTGGGATTCGAGAAGGACCCAATGGGATCAAATATCAAAATGTTAGCCCAAGATCCACTCGAAGAAGTAAATCTCGGAGACGGAGATCAAAAGAGGGTAACGTACATCAGTGCGAAACTAGAACCAACGCGGAAGTCCAAAGTGGTTGCGTTGTTGAAGAAGAACAAAGATTGCTTTGCATGGGATTACGATGAGATGCCTGGTTTAGGGCGCGATTTGGTCGAATTGAAGTACCCATAAAGGAAGGAAAAAAGCCCATCAAGCAAACTCCTAGAAGGTTCGCACCAGAAATTCATTCGAAGATTAAAGCAGAAGTTGAAAGACTCCTACGGTGTAAGTTCATCAAAATCACAAGGTATATCGAATGGATTGCTAATATTGTACAAGTTATTAAAAAGAATGGTTCATTAAGAGTATGCATAGATTTTCGTGATCTGAATGCAGCAACTCCTAAGGATGAATATTCCATGCCTGTGGCAGAAATATTAGAAGATTCAGCCGCAGGTTTCGAGTATCTAAGTATGTTGGATGGATACTCTGGTTATAATCAGATTTTCATTGTAGAAGAAGATGTGTCTAAAACAGCTTTTCGTTGCCCAGGGGAAATAGGCACCTATGAGTGGGTTGTAATGCCTTTTGGCTTAAAGAATGCTGGGGCAACCTACCAGAGAGCAATGAATTCAATATTTCATGATTTTATAGAAACATTCATGCAAGTGTACATAGATGACATCGTTGTTAAATCTGTCTCAGATTACGATCATCTAAGCCGATCATTCGAAAGAATGAGAAAACATGGCTTAAAGATGAATCCCCTCAAATGTGCTTTCTTTGTGCAGGCTGGAGATTTCCTGGGCTTCGTGGATCATAAAAAGGGGATAGAAATTAACCAAAATAAGACGAAGGCTATTATGGAAACCAAGCCTCAATCCACGAAGAAAGAATTGCAGTCCTTGCTGGGGAAGATAAACATCTTAAGAAGGTTCATCTCTAATTTGAGTGGACGCACGCAAGCTTTCTCCCCTCTACTTCGCTTAAGGGAAGGGAAGTTCGAATGGCGTGTCGAACATCAAGAAGCTTTTGAGAAAATCAAGCAATACTTGATCCATCCACCAATCTTATCTCCCCCAAATGGGAAGAAGCACATGCGCCTGTATATTTCAGCTTCAGATAATACAATAGGCAGTATGTTAGCACAAGAAGATGAAAATGGCATCGAAAGAGCCATTTATTATTTAAGTAGAGTACTCAATGATGCAGAAACTAGGTATAGCGCAATAGAAAAACTCTGCCTTTGTTTATATTTCTCTTGTATCAAACTCAAGTATTATATAAAGCCAGTTGATGTTTATGTTTCGTCTCATTGCGATGTTATCAAACATAACAGAGTATATAGAATTTGCAAAAGGTTGTCAAGAATGTCAAGAACATGCAGGCATTCAACACGCTCCAGCAAATGAGTTAAGCCCAATAATAAAACCATGGCCTTTCAGAGGTTGGACACTAGACTTAATTGGAGAAATTCATCCTAAATCCTCTAAGGGTCAAAGATACATACTAGTAGGAATAGACTACTTCACGAAATGGGTCGAAGCGATACCACTGGCGAATGTGGACCAAGAGGCTGTGATTGAGTTTATTCAAAGACACATCATATATAGGTTTGGAATCCCAGAAAGTATAACCACTGACCAAGGATCAGTGTTCACTGGGAGGAAAATGCAAGACTTCGCCAAAGAAATGGGTTTCAAATTGTTCACTTTTACACCTTACTATGCTCAGGCAAATGGACAAGTCGAAGCAGCAAACAAAATAATAATTGGTCTCATAAAGAAACATGTGGGAAAAAAGCCTAAGAGTTGGCATAAAACTTTAGACCAAGCGCTTTGGGCTTGTCGAACATCTCCAAAAGAAGCTACAAACACTACGCCATTCCAATTGACATTTGGGCATGACGCAGTACTCCCAATGGAGATATATTTGCAGTCGGTTCGGATACAAAGACAGGCAGAAATCCCTCCTAACATGTATTGGGAATTGATGATGAATGAATTAGTAGACCTGGATGAAGACAGACTTCGAGCATTGGAGATGATAAAAAGACAAAAAGAAAAAGTGTCCAGAGCATACAACAAGAAGGTGAAAGGTAAAACTTTTAGCAATAATGATTTAGTTTGGAAAGTTATATTACCCATAGATCGAAGGAATCAAGCACTTGGTAAATGGTCCCCACACTGGGAGGGACCTTTTTGAATCTTGAAAGTATTTTCGAATAACGCTTACGAGATAGAAGAGTTAGCGGAAGATCGCAGGATTTTGAGAGTAAACAGGAAGTATCTGAAGAGATAAAAACCAAGCATGCATGAAGTGAAGATTGCAAAAACGTAGATATCAGAGTATACTACATAATCCAAAATGGTTGAACTAACACCAAAATGGCTTTGTTATCCAAACAAGCATGTATAGCAAAAAATTAAAAGAAGACGAGTAAATTTCAAAATATCTTCCATAAATATTAAGAGGATACATTCCTGCCAAGAGGTTTGGTGTCCAAAACATGGAATATTTCAAAAGGAAACTAAAGCAAATAAAAACCTAAACTAAAACACCTCCTAGTTGATCCTCTGATCTAAACCTTCCAAAGGCAGCAGGGGCAAACTCTCCGCTTCGAACATATTCATGGACCCAGAGTTGCGCATCCTTCTCACTATTCCCTTTTTAAGGAATATGTAAGACAATAGCCTTCCGTATGGAAGACAGGTCACAACCCCTTGACGGGCAGCAGCCATGGAAACGACTTCGACAAGCCCTTTGAAGATCATTAAAGGGGAGTTAATTTTCTTCCCATGAAGGGCACAGAGGATAAACTCCAAGTCATCCACCATGATGTTGTTTTGGTCATGGTTTCGTGGTTGAAAGTTACCCACGAGCAGTTGATGCCAAACCCTGATGACCTTGGCACTATAAGGGTCATTGTCCATGAGAGTCCTCAACAAAAGATGAGTCGTCATGTTGAAGTTGTTATCATCAAAGGCTTCACCAGGGTTGGTGCATCTCATCAAGTTAGAGATAGTGGAGGGAGTGATTCTGATTTGGGCACGTCAAACTTCAGAGACTATGGTAGTTCTGCCCTCTTGATCTATGCGTAAATACGCAAACATCCAGAAATCAGCCAGCATGTTGGGATAAACTGGTCCTTCCAGGATTTCGTAGTAGAAATCAAGTTCTTGATTGACGAAGAGAACACCAATGCTGATGAAGTTTTCATCAAACTTTTCTTCAGAAAGCTTGAACTCTTTCTTTATGCAAGCTCTGATGTTGTTGTAAGTGAGAGGTTGCGCCATGGAAAGAAGAAAAAGGTTAAAAAGATTTGTTTTTAGGCTTTGTGTTTCTGAGAAACAGAGAAAGAGAAACAAACTTTTGAGCAAAGGTTTCAAATAAGTGTGAAGGAAGAAGTGTGATATTGAACCTTTATATAGACCCGAGGCAATAGAAGAACGGGTTAATTTTTAATGATTGATTAGACTGCGTTTGGTATTCCAAAGAGGAGTTATGGCTTCCGCCGTTTCCCGCCCTTGGAAGTTGAAATGTAATCATGAGAAACGGGTGCACGCACGTCTTAAAAAAGACGTTTTGAAGAAAGTGACGTCATCTTTTAATAATGGTTACGGCTAGGAGAGTGGAAACGTCAAGTCTAGACTGAAAGGGGTGCGAAGGAGAGTCAGGTCACGTGCTTATATTTATTAAGATTACTGTGACAATTAAATATATTTGGACAAGATTTGAAGAATTGCCAGAATTTTACTCATGATCATTTCAAAGTAGTATAGAAGATGTAAACTGGCAAACAAAAGGTCTACATAGATATATTCCTGGTGGAGTTCGATTACAAGATAAATCAATGTGCATTACAGAAGAGTCATTACAAGATTCGAAAGGAATAATTAAAATCTCTAGGAAGAGTATCTTTTATCTTCGAATATTGAATCTCCCAGGAAGACATGCGAAGTTCAATCAGGGCCCTTTGTCTCTTCAGTTCGTCAATTTCAGGAACTAGTTTTCGTGCAGCCTCGAAATGTTGGATTCCTAAACGTGCAACTTCAGTCAATTCCTGCTCACTGGATTGTTGGATGGTTTCCTTACGAGATTCAGCCTCCTTTATCTTTTCTTCAAGCTGGACAATCTCTTGTTTCCAGGATTGGATATTCTGCTCACATTCATCATACTCTTTCTGTTTCTCTGAGCGTTTAAGCTTGAGAGCACCACCTTTCTTCGACGCATCAATAGCGGCTTTCCAAGATGAACTATGAGAAGCCATCTTCGTAGTAAGTTGTTCCTCAATATGGCAACGTCGAAGAATGTTTGATTGGAGTTGTTCGATCAGGGAACCTAGCAAAACAATCACCTCTGAGACTTCTTTCGAAACCAGGAGTAGATCCACCTTTTTCAAAAGTTGATTCAAGCTATGACTTTTAATAGGATCCTTGCTAAGAATTTCAAAGAGGTTAGTCTCGAAGAACTTTTCTTTTATCTGATGAAGAAGGATAGAAGTATCCTCTTTATTACCAGATTCTGGCTGTACTGTTGGGGAAGTTTCGAGCTCAGAAGGCGAAATATTATCAATATCCATCATAGCCTTGAGGAAGCTGAGAGGATCAGTTTGTTTAAGCTGCTCTAATTCTGAAGGAGTAGGCTTTGCTGGGGCAGGAGTCGAAGTAGTTTCAGGAGAAACTATAGTCCCAAAAGGTATGGTTTCGTGGGGAACTACTGTGGCTAACTTGGAGGTTTCTTCCATGACATCTTGTTCAGATAAAGTGTCCTCACTACCAGTTGGATGACCAGCTGCATTGTTGCTACCCGAACATTGTTGGTCTGCTTTTTCGCTCTTGTGGGTAGGTGGAGAATCATTAGTTGAATGGCTCCCTTCGACTGCTGTATTAGGAATGATAGTCGCAAGAGGCTGAGCATCTTCGATCACTGGTGAAAGCACATGAGATTTACCTGCATGAAATAATTAGAACATGTTATGGTAAGGAAAGTTACAAGAAATCCCTTCGCTGGAAAAAAGAATGTGCATTTACCTTGGAGGTTATCAAGATCAATATTAAGAGTGAAGGATTTGAGGTCAGAAGTGGCTGTGCAAACATCATCCTACAATCATAAGGTAAAACATCAACTTAATTATATTAAGTTAAAAAAATTTATAAAGATGATTAGGTTGGGAAATCCAAATACCTTAGTTGGGATGTTATCTGGGCTCGAATTGTGGCTCTCGACAACGAAAGCATTACTACCACCTTTCAAAGGTGATTCTTCATAAGATACCTTGTCACCCGGTGAAGTAAGTTTCGAAGTCCCAGATCCCTTTTCTTTTCCTGAAGGAGTGGCGGCCTTCTGCCTTTTCTTTTGGGCTTGTCTGGTTCGAGGTGGAGATTTGTCATCATCATCTGAAACAACTACTGGAGAGGTTTTTTGCTTCGAATGTGTTGGAGGCTTCGAACTCTGAAAATATAAATTGGGTGAGGTAAGTATGATTCATGCAACATACAAATGAAGGATAAAGTATGTATATACCGTGGGTTTCTTGTCAGCAATGTTAGAGTCACTCTCACTGGGCTTGTTGCTCTGCAAAACTTCAGAAGCTTTCTGCGCAGGGAGTTGTTTGATCTTTTTCTTTCGAGCGACAGCTGTAGTTGAAACTGGAATTAGTATTTCAGCAGAAAAGGAACGTTAGTAAAAAAATTTGTCTAAACCCAAACCTTCAGGTATTGGAGTCAAGACACGAACATGTTCAAGATCTATATGGAGATGTCCTTTGAAAGTATCCAGGGTATGCTTAGTCGGGACCACTCGTTCAGCGCGTTTTTTAGTGCTTTCCTGAAGAATTTTAAAAACATTCCCACACACGAACCAGTCTGGGAAAGGAGGGCTTAAAGCCACACCAAAATTAGCGCTTGGCAGTGGAGGGAATTTTGGAGGATTAAGTTTGAAAGCCACTTCATAACGCAGTTCTGGTCAAACAGACGAGGGCAGTTTCAACTTATCCAGTTTAGCAGAAAACTTTTCGCGCAAAGTGACTGCAGCTTCACGAACGGTCCGACTAAGATCATCAGGCCTGTAAACGGTTTCAAAGAACTTTTGAAAGGCTTGTATTTCTTTAATATGAGTCGAAGTACCTTTTTGAAATTTTTCCTGCACATCAGCAAAAGCTTCAGTTAGTTCGCGAGTAAGGCTCTCAGCGTCAAATATTTCCGTGGTTTAATAGTCTGTCCACCATTGTTGAAAATCCAGAGTAGAGTAAAATGTGGGATCGAAAGGAATAGGTGAAAGATTGGTCACGCCAGCATATCTGGCAATTTTTGATTCACATTCTTTTTCAGTCAGATGTAAAGTGTGTAGACACATGTGGTTCCTTTTCTCGTACAGACATTTGGTTTTACTTGAACCAATCCAAATTGCCTTGATACCAGATCGAAAAGCGTGGGGGTGATCATTCCACATGGAAGATGGAAAGTGTTGTGGGAAGCATCCCAGAAATAAACTGACGCAACTAACATGGTTTGGTTGTATTCTAAACCAGTCTTAGACAGTTGGATTAAATCATAAATGCCTAGTTCTTGCCAGAAAGAAGCTTTGTGTTTCTCTACTCTTGCCAACCAGGCATAGTATAGTTCAGGGTCTTTTGCTAACGGAATTGACCTAAAAACTTTAACAAAATTGGTTACATAGTTTAACCTAATTTTCTCTAGGGCTGAAGGGTTTACGGTCGAAGTGTTTTCCGTATCATCAGGCTTTGCTGAAATAGGACGGCCATTTTCATCTATTTTGTTCTTACTTACTAACGGCCTGTTTTTATAATAAGCAGGAAAGAATTTATCCAGAGAAGAGTTAGTTTCTCCTGGTAAAGGACCCATGAAGGCATGAGTTTTCCCAGAAAGTTCAAAAGGAATGATTACCTGAGAAGCGTAAATGGCGCGCACTTCCGCAGAATTTGGGTTTGGTATGTACTCTTGATCCCCCATCTGTGTAGATTGTTGAAGTTTCAAAGCTGGTTGAAGAGCATTTGAGGAAGACGCCATGAGTAAATTTGATTTTTTTGGAATGGGTTTGAATATAATCATGAGTGTTCTTTTCTGTGGAGAAATAAGGAAATAGGAGGTGAAAGTTATGTGAAGGTTAAAGTTTTGGTATTTAAAGGTTTAACGGAAACCCTTTCAAATCTTTTGGGTAAAAGCCAAGAGACACGCGGCAGGCGTTGATTTCATCCAACGGCGGTCGAATAGTTATTAGCTTTACTCCTAGTATATAGGAGTAATGATCAGGAAGTAAGACCAGAACGTGGGAATGTAAGTTATGAGTAGACATCTTTGAAAATGACAAGACGTTTTGGAAACAGAGTCATAAATGATTATGACGTCATTCAATGATCTTGGAACTCTAAAACGAAATCTTGTTACAGCAAGAAACGCCTATTTCTCTTGTTTTTCCAAACAGGCATTTATTGGGGGCAATTTGTTAGCTGAAGATTTCGTTTAGGAAGAAATGTCCTTCGAAGGTCTGAAATTCGAAGGAGATGGTTACTGATGACCATCTTTGAAGATAGGGAATGGCTACTGATGGCCATGCTTCGAGAATGATGTTTAAGTTGAGACAAAGATAGTGAGCACCGAAGCTAAATTTGAGAAGAATAGTCTTTGGGACTTAGACGTTTTTTGCGAAATATGCGAAGTACTGAAGCTTAGCGTGTTTTCGTGGCGTTCTCGATTGTAATTATGTTGCCACGCGTCGAAGGAGGATTCAGGCGGGATGATTTGAATTTCGAAACAGTTTATGTAACCGCACGAAGACAGATGGCATCCCTGGATTTTCTATAGGCAACGTGGCATTAGATTAATCTAGGACCGTTAGGGTCGAAATTAGTATAAATAAGGGTCTTAATGTTAGGATTCCGTGTGTTCATTTTTGTACAAATCACTCACATATTGCTCAAGTATCAAGTGTTAAGAGAAAGAGTTCGCTGAGAAATGTACGTATGACACCAACACCAATTTAAATACAAGTGTATTTTCCTTTATTCGAGTATTTTTCGACATTATTACGCTTTCTTCTATTTTCTGTTATTTACATTCCTACACTCTTTATTTTCATGTCATTTATCTTCGAAGCACTTTACTTTTCTGCACTTTAAGGTTCTTGCACTTTTACAGTTTTGTCTTATATTTTATCTTTAAATTGCTTTTCACTGATGTTATATTTATGTGTATAACAAAGTGATTGCTAATCTTTATTTGTTTGATCAAGCATTTCTTATTTTCGAGACACACCAATCACAGACATAATTCGAATCATCATGAATAACAATCTATTTGACTATGTCCTAGGATCAATCTAGTTGATCCTGCGAGTAACCAAATCATATTTATTATAGTTTGGAAGACTAGCGGTTGTTTACCGGAAATCACCGTAAACACATGGCCGGCAACAACAATAACAACCGAGGTCCTGATCCCTTCCAACTCGATCCCCTCATTCACGTTGCCACAGCTAACGAGCAGAATCGACACTGACGGGAAGGACAACAGTCTACTACTGACGGGCAAGGGAGACCATGGCACAAAATCTCATAACCCACCAGGAACGAGCAAGCTCAAAACAACAGGAACGAGCAAGCTCAAAACAACAGGAACGAGCAATCGCAAGTCCAAAACAACAGGAACGAGCAAGCTCAAATCCAGAACAACGAAGCTGACTACAGAGACAGGCAACCCACCTCCTCCTTCACTCATACCTCCCAGAGGCAAGAGACCCAGTACGAGGACAACCATGAGCAAGTCGACATCTCCGAGGATGCCGACCCCAAGGCCGTCCTCTTGCTCGCGGCCCTCAAAAAGACCAACCACCTCATCTAGCAATAAAGTGAACG
This sequence comes from Vicia villosa, assembly GCF_029867415.1. Taxonomy (NCBI): domain Eukaryota; kingdom Viridiplantae; phylum Streptophyta; class Magnoliopsida; order Fabales; family Fabaceae; genus Vicia; species Vicia villosa. The sequence continues at coordinate 371,371 of NW_026705804.1, read as the reverse complement.
AATCGACAGGCTAGAAAGGAAGCGACGGTCACGATCTCCCCCGCGGAGGCATTACCGATCGCGTTCCTCCTCGTCCTCTCATTCCCCACCGAGTAGATATCACCGACGTTCACCCTCGTCTTCATGCTCTCCACCCAAGAGGTACCGTCGCCAAAGATCCTACTCCCGCTCCCCTCGACGAAAGGGCACAAAAAACCAGGAGGCAGAAACTGGAAACCTCTCCCTAGAACAACATCGTCGGGGCCCTGCCAAACCTATGGTGAAGGGCCGCGAACGTTCCCCTCCCGAGGACAATCGCAAGGCTTCTGGAAAACCGCAAGTAAGACCTCGGCGAAAGCACAACAACCGCGGAAGGCACTCAACTTCCCCTGGGCCAAGCGACGAGGAAGACTTCCGCAGCCCTTTGTCAGAGGAGATCCGACGATTCCGTCTTCCCCGGGGAATGGAGAAACCCCCGACCCTGGACCTCTACGACGGGACTACAGACCTGACGATCATATTCGGAGCATCGAGGCCGTCATGGATTACCATGTGGTCCGAGGATCTATCAAATGTCGGATCTTTCCGACCACACTCAGAAAAAGAGCGATGACTTGGTACAGGAACCTTCCTCCCAACTCCATCCACTCCTGGCCAGAACTCAAGAAACTCTTCTCGAACCACTTCACGGCCTCTCGTCGACAACCGAAGTCCGAAGCGACCCTCGAAGCTGTGATCCAAGGAACCGACGAGCCTCTCCAGGAATATCTCGACAGGTTCAACAAAGAGGCCGTCCTGGTGCAAACAACCGACCACATGAGGAGATACCTCCTGGAGCGAGGACTCCTCACCGGGAGCGACTTCAAGAAAGCCATCAAAATTGAGAAGGTGCGCACCATGGATGCCCTCCTCCTAAAAGCCCAAGCCTACATCGCTTTCGAGGAAGGAAAAGCGGCTGTGAAGAAAGCCTTAAGTGGCAACGACACTGCCCGCAGCTCGAGACAAGACTATTCTTTTTCCCACTGAGGCCACGAAAAAAGAAAAGATGACAGGCCCCGCGACACGAAGGAACACAGAGGACCAACTTGTCGTTTCAATGACTACACCCCCCTGAACGTTTCATGCAAACGTATTCTGGCCGAGTGTAGGAGCACCGAGTTCAAATACTCCAACGTCAGGCCCCCGAAGCCAAATCCCACCAGGTCGGGGACTGACAAGTCTAAATACTGCAAGTATCACAAAAGCCACGGGCATCTGACTAACGAATTCATACACCTAAAAGATGCCATCGAGACTCTGATTAAGGAAGGTCACCTTTCTAAGTATACGAAGAAGGGAGAATCTTCTCGGAGAGAAGGTCCAAAGAACTCTGAAGACGACAATTCACCAGATGACAGACCACTGCAGGTTGCTCTATCCGTCACCCGACCAGAAGACTTCATACCCTCGGTCGGAGTGACCTCAGCTCTGAGCCCATGGGAAGGATTCCCGACCGCCATGGTCATCTCTAACAGCGAAGATCCGGGCTCTCTCACGATCAGCTCGGTATAGAGAAAGTTTGACGAGCTTATCAGCGCCAATTCAGACCTCGGTCCAACCCTCCAAAAGTTCAAGGGAAAATCAGACCCAATAACCTTCTACCTCGAAGAGCTCCCGGGCGAAGCCCCAAATGCCACGACCCCCTGCTCGTTCGAGCAAGGATGGCTAATTTTGACATCCGTCGGATCCTGATCGAGGAGGGAAGCTCGGTCGACATCATGTACTCCTATCTCTTCAAAACTCTCAAGCTGGATGACTCCCACCTCACTCCATACGTAGGTTCCGACCTCCAGGGCTTCAACGGGACCACCACTAAAACCTGGGGTTACGTCGAGCTGATCGTTACTTTCGGGGAAGGAGAAGCTTCCGGAAAAGTCAAGACACGATTCCTGGTGATCGACTGCAAAACTCTCTACAACTGCATCATCGGACGACCCACTCTAGCCGAACTCACGGCCGTCCCCTCGACGGTGCACCTAAAGATGAAGTTCTACACAAAAAGGGGACGAGTAGCCACCATCAACACCGACATCGAAGCGGCCAGAAGGATATTCGACGCATCGATGAAAGTACTACAGCTGATCACCCCTCCTTCTAGCGCCAACAAGAAGCCAAGTGACGAAGACAAGCCAGCTCGGGAAGACCTTCAGCAACCGACCAATGTCAACTCAATCGACCTCGACGCCCGTTTTACAAAAGAAGAACTGAAGAACAGCCAAGAACCGCAACCGAGGACAACCCACCCCGTCCGACCAATTCCTGACGGTGACTTCGAGCTCGTCCCACTAGGAGACAACCCCGACAAGGCAGTAAAGATTGGCAAAGACATCCCGGATCTGCCGAGGAAACAACTCGTAGCATGCCTTCGAGCCAACGCCGGCCTGTTCGCATGGAGCGCAGATGAGATGCCCGGAATCAACCCCGAGGTCGCCTGCCACCACCTCTCCATTGATCCATCCGCAAAGGCAGTAGTTCAACGTAGGCGTAGGCAGTCTCCCGAGAAAGTGGAGGATGCCGAGAAATCTGTAAAAGACCTCCTAGAGGAAAAATTTATTTCCGAGGCCAAGTATTCAACTTGGCTCTCAAATGTTGTACTAGTTAAAAAATCTAATGGAAAATGGAGAATATGCGTTGATTATACCGATGTTAATAGGGTTTGTCCCAAAGATGCTTACCCTTTGCCTAACATCGACAGACTGGTCGACAACTCGGCCGGTTATATCTTTTTGGATGCTTACTCAAGTTACAATCAAATCTCCATGGCGAGATGCGACAAGCAGTGCACGACGTTCATGACCGAGTTGGGCAATTATTAATACAATGTAATGCCCTTCGAACTCAAGACTGCCGGAGCCACTTACCAGCTGATGATGAACAAGGTATTCCGAGGAGAGATTGGAGACACCCTCGAAGTGTACATGGACGACATGATCGTCAAATCCCGATAAGACACTGACCACACCACGCATCTCGAACAAGTATTCGAACAGGCCAGGTCCTGTAAGACGTGTTTTAACCCAGAAAATGCACCTTCGGCGTCTGGGCAGGAAAGTTCCTCTGTTTCTACTTGACCGAAAGAGGAATAGAAGCCAACCCGGACAAATTCCGAGCATTCTCGGAACTCCTGACACCCAACAAAAAGAAATCAATCCAAGTCTTAAACAGGATGCTCACGGCGCTGTCTCGATTTGTCGGGAAATCTGCCCAACACGCTCTCCCATTCTTTAAACTGATGCGCAAGGAAGCGACCTTCGAATGGTCCAAGGAGTGCGAACAAGCACTATCCCACCTTAAGCAAGTCCTCTCGGAACCGCCCGTCCTGTCCCGACCAGGAAACGATGAGATTTTATACCTCTACCTAGTCGTTCGAACGAGGCAGTTAGCGCGGCCTTAATCCGAGAAGCCGAAGAGGGGCAGAAGCCCGTATACTTCACCAGCAAGGCTCTGCAAGAACCCGAAGTGCGATATCAGCAAATCAAAAAAGTCGCCTTGGCACTAATAATCGCCACTCGAAGGTTGAGGTACTACTTCCTCGCCCATACCATCGTCGTCCGTACGACCAACCAATCAAACAACTCCTCGGCCGACCGGACATGGCTGGGAGAATGGTGAAATGGTCCCTAGAGCTATCTGAATTTGACATCCAATACGAAAGCAGGAAAGCACTGAAAACTCAGTGTAATACGGTGGAGAACTAACTTTAAAGAAATGTTGCGGTAAGTAAGAGTCGCCACCGACTTTTATTTTATCCAATTTATAGAAAGGCTAAAAGAACAGAAAAAAACCTTTTTGAAAGAGATTGTGTTCGGGGGGTATATTATACAAAGGGAAGGTTTAAAGCACCCTTTGTATCCATGGTTATCCATGGGCTCTTAATTGCTTAGCTCACTTTGAAATGTTTGAAAGTGTTAAGGACTTTAGCTTGTAAAATAAGCGTAGCCTTTTTGAAGGTTTTTGAAAAAAGGAGAGTTTGAATTTAAACCAGAGAAAGCAATTAAGAAGCAATTACCCCAAAATTTAAAGGTTTATGTTCTTTTAGCTTTTCAGGTCTATCCATACCATAGGGAGGTAGGAAGTCCTTATATTGGATGTAAAGGGTCATCGAGGTTATCGTTCGCCATAAGACTGACCCTGCCATAAAGAGGGCAGGTAGTCTAAGGGAAGGATAAAATAGTCATTTTAGGCAACCAATGAGGATACCTCAGCAATCGAAAGGGACTATCATCATCATATCGTAAGCAACCTCGAGGGACGAGATCATATAACCGAAGGCAACATCAAAGGGACTTATGATCTTTAGTGATGATAATGAACTGAGGGAAACATTTGCTAAGGAATCCTCGTATCCGAGGGACTTGACTATTTTTAAATTCGCAAGGCAACAGGCAACAACAAGGCAACAAGAGGAGCTACCATTAAAGGTGTGTAGGTGCACAATCACGTGATTGATTCAGATATATTATCTTATAATTAATGATTCTAAATTCTATTCAAGGTTTTCACGCCCTAAATTACTAACCACACAATTAATCATACAGAAAATAAGGCAAAAAATAAAACCCTAATTAACTATTACAACCTTTGAGCAGTTACATAATAAGGCAAAAACAGTTTGTGGGCAAACCTTAAGAAATAATTAAGTAGATGATAACCTGCAATGATAACAAAAACAGACTCGTGGGCAAACCACAAGAAAATAATATTATAACCCTGCAAGGCAATTAAGCAATAAAGAGGCAAAAAAAACTGGCAGGCAATAAGTCAATGTTAGAAAATAAGGATAACAAAAACAATTGGAAAATAAATTAGTGGTTAAAAAAAGTTTAAGGGCAGGAAACCTAGACCTATACTTAATGGACAAACCTACCTAAAAACCCTATGGCTACTAGGGTTTCTAAAATAATCGAGGCTAGACAAATCCTAAAAATTAATTATTGGTTTTTAACCTAATTAATTTTAATTCTACTAATCCTGATTAAATTATTTTAATGAACCCTAAATTTAAGTTAATTTCCTAAATTAAAAATAATTTTCTAATTACTTAAATCAGATTAAACAAATTATCTAATTTATTAAAACTAAATTAATTATCTAAATTAAATTAAGTTAACTTAAATCAATTAATTAAATAAATAAAATTACTAGTTTTGTTGAAAAGATAGAAAAAAGATAATTTAAAAAAATAGTTTAAAAATAAAGTAAGAAAACAAATTCAATTAAATAAGAGAAAATAAGAAAATAAAAAAAATTTATAAAAAACCTGGCGTGTGATCTGATGTGGCGAGATCTGGAAGGTCCATGGTGGACCTGCGTCCCTGCGTGCGTTGGATTTGGAGAGGAAGAAATCTGACGATTGATGAAACGAGGGAGTGTTGCACGTTTGTAGGCGAGAAGCACCTGATCACCCACAAAGACACGCGCACGAACGTTTGAATTCCGCCAATCACCGCGCAACACCTAGTCGTCTTCTTCGTTGGAAATTTTCAGAACGCGCTTTTACAAAAACACTGTAAAAAGGTCGCACCTTCTACACTTGCAAAATCATGGAACACCCAAAACGCAACAAAAATTTGTCGCGACTGTACCAACGTGTTCGTCCAACGTTCTAGACACAATAAACCTCATGGTTTTGCCTGATTTTACTCAAAATGAAAAAACCTAGATCGAGAGCTCTAACCCTAACAACGGAACCATAATATGCAATTAGAATGAGCAATATGTGCGTAAATTATTATAATCGACCTTAAAATTTTGAGTGCAAACCGTGAGCTTTTGGAGGACGATTCTGGATGCGTGATGGCTTGATGATTATCCACACAGGTTCAGTGAACACCAAGGAACGTATTAGGATGCTTCAAATCGCTTGAATTGGTCTGTAACTTGGAAACCGAATTTGAGTTTTTCTTGATTTTTCTTGGACTGGATACGAGTTCTCTCTTACTGCATAACCTTTTTTAATGCTTTGGACGTGTTATGCTTATATAATAGGTGAATTTAGGTCAACAAAACCTGGCTGAATCCTTTTGAATCAAAACTTGGAGATTTGATTGAAATATGATTTTTCAATCTTTCTAAATTTGACCAAATTGCTTCAATCTCCTCCAATTACCATATGCACGAATTTGAAACTGAAAATATGACATAAATGATGATTGGATTTGATTCCTATAGTATCTCTAACCAAATATTTGATTTTCTATAATTTATATGAATTATTTATCACTTTTAATTGACTAATAATTCATAAAAAAATCAAATAAAATAAAAAATTCGTGGCAATTGGATTTTGGGCTCTACATATCATGAGGATGGAGATTGGATTTTAAGAATATGGGCCTATTTGCAAAAAAAATCATTTTGAGGGCTTTTATTTCACATTTTTTCTTTAAAATGGTCCAACTTTGACAAGGCATATCTCCCTCAATTTTTAAGATATAGAGGAGTTCTAGGACTTTTTGGAAACCTAAAGATGTCTTCTACAAGCCACTTTTGAAGATTGTTTCCATTTGGAGATTTTATCTTGATGATATGGGCTTTAACAAAAAACTGCTTTTGGTTGACTTTCAAAAAGGACCTATAATGTTTTGATTCATATCTCTCAAATGAAGCATTTTTAGACTTGGCATGTGAGAGAAAAATTTGTAGAGAATTCAATTTCTGATGTTCCATGTGAAAGTTATGGCTGGTCAAAGTTCAGTTGACTAAAAAAAACCTAATTTAGAAACTTTAGGTTTTGTTGATTTCTGAACTTTTCTTGATGAATCATGATCAATCCTTGATCAAATGATGAATGATACTTCAAAATAATGATGTTGACAAAAAATTAGGAATTTTGCCTGCACTTTGACCACATTTGACTTTTAGGTCAAACTAGTCGACTGTTGACTTTCTGAGCCATTGATTGGGCAATCCTTGGGATTGAAGCCTGAATTTTGTCATAGGGATAGTTTGAAACATTATAAGTCATCTGAAATCCATTGAGGACCTTGATTTGTTACTTTTCTTCAGAGAAATCAAAACCATAGTTTAAGAGGTCATTGTTTAGGAGATTATGTCCTTAAGTCTTGAACATTTGTCTGAGATTGAAAAGTGAAATGAGATGGGAAAATTTTGGGGTATGACAGCTGCCCCTGTTCAATCTTCTTAAACCTGAAGATGTAGAGTGGTTTATATGCCAATCGGTATCTGAAGGTGGAAGAGGATTGAATACTATAGTACCCAGAAATTTGTACCATCGAGGATGGGCTTAAAGATGCCATCCGGATGTTGGGGATATGGAGTGGGATTTAAGATGCCACGTCTTGATAAGTTTTGAAAGTCAGAATGAGTCGTTCGTTAGACTATATCTGAACTTGAAGTGTTGAGATGTAGTTATTGAATGTAGATCGTGTCATCACCGTTCGTAGTAAATGAGATCTTGGAAGGTTGATCGTGTCAGCACTGTTCGTAGTAACTGAATTAGATCTTGGAAAGATGATCGTGTCTACACCGTTCGTGATGATAGAATTATATCCTTGTAGGTTGATCGTGTCAGCACCGTTCGTAGTAACTGAATTAGATCTTAGAAAGATGATAGTGTCTACACTGTTTGTGATGATAGAATTAGATCCTTGTAGGTTGATCGTGTCAGCACCGTTCGTAGTAACTGAATTAGATCTTGGAAAGATGATCGTGTCTACACCGTTCGTGATGATAGAATTAGATCCTTGAGGGTTGGTCGTGTCAGCAACGTTCGTAGTAACTAAATTAGACTTTGGAAAGTTGATCGTGTCTACACCGTTCGTGATGATAGAATTAGATCCTTGAGAGTTTGACGATATTGTTTATCTGCTTGTACCCGTGTCCTGAAAAACTAAGGTTAATCTTTATGCAATGTCATGATGCGTGTTTTATGTGATGAGTTTCTCAAAATAAATGAGAAACCTGTATGCAGTGTATGAGTTAATCATGAGGCAGTATATGCAATGTATGGATATGTTTGTATGATGTATGAATGTGGTTTATGTCATATGAATTATCTTGATCAGGGCCTTGATGCCTCATCTTGTTTTGAAGATAGCTGGAGATTTATGATTTCTGTTTGGGGATGGAAGTAATTCGAATGATTGATCTTGATGTACCCTGACTGGTGATAAGGGAGATGAGTAACCTTGTTTGGAGAAAAGAGAAGTATCGGCGAACCGGTAGTGTCGAGGATGTAAAACTTCGTTGGGGAACTGAATCTCTATTGGGAAGAGAATTTCCAATGATTACTCTGTGGGGATCCTTCCAGACTATTTGACTTCGAGAGAGAACCTCTGGATTACTTAGACATTGTCTAATTGCCTTTCCTGTTTTTTACAAACATACAGATATTTTGCAAAGGAAAAGATAAATGTTAGTCATGTTCATATGCATATATATTCATTCAAGATTATCATTGGACGTTTGCGTATTCGAGAAAGAAAGAAAAAAACTCAGAAGAGTAGAAAAGAAAATAACTTGTATTAAGGAAGAGCCATGAATAGGCAAAATGATAGGAGAACATTTGCGTGTTTTTGAAAAGATACAAAGTAAACAAAAGAAAAATAGCTATGTGGGAACGATCCTAGTGAGTTTCAATTATGTTATTGCCATTATGTTTTCGAGCATCTCGTCCCTTGCTTGTTGGAGAAAGGTGATTGAATCGGTTCGTGCCCTTTGAACTTGATATTGTTGATTAAACTGAATGATGAGTGACCAGAACGAGACATAGTCGTACGCTTTAATCCTTAATTTTTGCCTAGGCCGCCTTTTCAGGTTTCCTGCCTACCAGGATACCCTTTTTTGCCCAAGTCGCCCTTTCGGGTTTTCAACTAGCCGGGTGTACTTTTTTTATATATATATATATATCCCTAACTTTTGCCCGAACCTTTTTGGTTCGCCGGGATGCCCTTACTTTGCCTAGGTACGTCGACCTAGCGGTTTTATTTATGCATAGTATTTTTTGACTATATCTGCATTCACAAGGTGTGGAAAGTCTTCGCCATCCATAGTGGTAAGTATCATAGCTCCTCCAGAGAATATCTTCTTGATTACAAATGGTCCCGCATATGTGGGAGTCCACTTGCCCCTAGGATCACATTGTGGTAGGATGATTCGTGTTATTACCAAATCACCAGTCTAGTATGCATGTTCTTGACTCTTTTGTTGAATGCCTTGATCATACGCTTCAGATAAAATTGCCCATAACAAACAGCCACAAGCCTCTTCTCATCAATTAGGTTTATCTGGTCTAGTCGAGTCTGGATCCATTCATCTTCATCTAACTCTGCATCCTTCATGATCCTCAGAGACGGAATCTGAACTTCAATCAGTAATACTGCTTACATGCCATAGACTAGTGAAAATGGGGTTGCCCCGGTTGAAGTACGTGTTGAGGTGCGGTAACCATGAAGAGCAAATGGTAACATCTCATGCTAATGCTTGTAAGTAGCTGTCGTCTTTTGTACAATCTTCTTTATGTTCTTGTTGGCGGCCTCCACTGCGCCATTCATCTTTTGTCTATAAGGAGAAGAATTGTGGTGCTTGATTTTGAACTGCGTACAGAGTTCGATAATCATCTTGTTGTTCAGGTTGGTACCATTGTCTGTGATAATCCTTTCGGGGATGCCACACCGACAAATAAGGTTATGCTTAATGAATCGGGCCACCACATTCTTAGTAAAGGAAGCAAAAGAAGCAGCTTCTACCCATTTGGTGAAGTAATCAATGGCCACAAGGATGAAACGATGTCCATTGGAAGCAGTAGGTTTGATTTCCCCGATCATATCAATGCCCCGCATTGCAAAAGGCCAAGGGGCAGTCAGAACATTTAGTGGAACTAGAGGTACGTGTACTTTGTCAGCATAAATCTGGCACTTGTGACAAGTTCTAGAATGCTGATGGCAGTCAGTAACCCGCTCTCAGAATCTTTTTAGCCATAGTGTGTCCATTAGACTGAGTTCCAAAGATACCGTCATGCATGTCTTCCATAATCTCTTGTGCTTCCTTCTTGTTCACACAACAAAGCAGAGTTGAATCATGATTGCACTTGTATAGGGTACCATTGCCCAGGAAGAATTTGGAAGCAAACCTTCTTAAGAACTTCTTGTTATTGATAGATGCCCCTTCAGGGTATTCCTGAGCTTTGAGATATTTTTTTTACTTTATAAAACCATGGTCTTTCTTCAACCTCTTCAGTAGCTATCTCGTAACAGTATGTCGGTTCATCATGTCTTTCAATAATAACTATAGGAGCCTCATTGTCCCATCTGACCTTGAACATGGATGACATAGTAGCTAATGCATCTGCCAATTGATTCTCTTCTTGGGGATGTGTTCAAAAGTAATCTCTTCGAAGTAAGGAATCAAAGATAACACCAAATCCTTGTAAGGCATGATATTAGGATGCTTCGTGTCCCATTCTCCTTTGATCTAACTGAATACTAGGGCAAAATCACCATATATTTCCAAGAACTTGATTCTTAAGTCAATAGCAGCTCTGAGACCTAAGATACATGCTTCATACTCAGCCATATTGTTGGTACAATCGAAACACAGTCTTGCAGTAAACGGAATGTGTCCACCTGCTGGAGAGATAATCAAAGCGCCAATACCATTACCAAGTGCATTCGAAGCTCCATCAAAAACCATGGTCCATCGGTATCCTGGTTCAGGTCCTTCATCCGGACCAGGTTATTCACAATCAGTAATAAGTATAACATCCTATCATACCCCAAATTTGTCCTATCATTTCAATATTAACTGGCTTAGGCTTTGCATTCATGTACATACCTCCATTAGGGCATCAACATGACCTCGCGTTCATTCATCAAATAAACATCTAAAAAGCATGGGACCAAGGGTTGAAAGTTTAGGGCTTCTCTATAGTTTTGAGGTTTCTACTTCAGACAAGCTTGTCTCAACTAGTTTCCATGTATGTATTGAAATGCGTACTAGGGTTGATTCATAGACTTCTTCTTCGTCAAGTTACAAGGTGCGCATCCATCAAAGGTTTGACTGAGGACCGCTGAGTTGGGTTTTCCTATTTGTGGTGTCCGAGTTTGTTAAAGTCCATCTGCAAAGGTCAATTGGATTTCATGCCAAGGTGTTCTTATGTGCATCAATTCTTATATTCTCCAAGGATTCCTCAAGGCACTGTTGGCATGATGAATTGAAGTTAAGTGCACGTCATGGCATAAGAGATAAACTTGTGGATACATTTTGTTCAAGGCGTGTTTATTCTTTCATTTGCTTATGGCTTGTAATACGAGTTTGATTTAGCTTGGCGAGTGAAGTTAAGGTTGCATTAGAAGAGTAAGATGATTGAGATTCGAAGTTGATTCAAGTGATTCCATAAATTCAAATTGGTGTTCAAGATTTGTTGGTGGGATCCAAATTCTTAAGCATATGATTTATCAAGAATTAATGCAAGCTTGCAAAAATGGACAGATTCGTTCAAGATGTTTTAGCACACAAGTTTCGCAATCTTCGTCATTCGTTATCATTCAAGGTCTTACACAAAAAAAGAAAAGGTCAAGGTGTCCGAAGTTGTTTGATTCAAACTACACGTCCAAAAATCAAGCATTCATACAATATCATCACAAAATTCATTACAAAATTCATATTCAAATTACAAGGTTTCCATGGCCCAACCCATTACATCATATTGCAAGAAAACAACACAAGAAAAAAGCTTTACAAAAACTATTCTACAAGCTTTGGTATGATAAGCTATTCCAAGGGCCAATCTTCCTTCAGTTTAACAAAAAGAATCTGCAAGACAAACGAAATCCCGACGCTGCATACACCAAACAACCGCAACAGTCCAACTGTAGCAACCTGTTAGCTCGTCAAAACCGGCATGAGACTGAGCTTGCATCCAAAAAGAACCGTTTCAGCCTCATCAAAACCGACGCAGCCAATGAACCGAGCCAAACGGTCTAAGAAAACTGGTTCAGACCAAGCTCCCTGCAAAAAATAGCAGTAAATGGAAAATTACTCATAACGAAAAAAAAACGGACTGCAAGCCAAAACTTCAGAATGAGAATCAGTAACAGAAAATGGATGAAACTTCAGAATTTATGTAACAAACTTCTTAAAGGCCTTCACTCTTCAACTCACAAAAACCATGACAAAGGCGGTGCAGCAAATATATTAAAACAGTTCCAAATCACACACTAAATAAAACCACCCCTGCGATACATCATCCAATCATAATCTAAGTAAGTTATCCCAAAACCAAAAGAAACTAACATACTGACAGTATACTTCAAGTCCCAGCATTAGCATTCAAAAAAGGAAAAGACAAATTTCAGTGTGTCGGTTATGCATTCAGTCCATCTAACAACCACCACACATGGTACCGTGACGGTGCAATCATCGAGTTCTACCTCATATACAGGTTTCAGTTCATACATACCTTGGTCGTTGAAATACTCATAAACAAAATCCAACACAAAAAAGCAGCCTGCTGCCCACCTATACCAGCTTGCAGTATCGATCCGTAAAGCCACGTATTGCAGTACCTAATTCAAAGTCAGAAAGAATGCATCAGGAACATAGAAGAATAAAATGCTAACTGAACACTACAACTTTGGTTCAATACCTGCAATTTGAAACCCAAAAGAGGACCAGAGCTGCAATTAAACCGTGCCTGCAGTTTAATCCGAAACGACTCAACCAAATTCACTTTCCATCCTATAACAGACAGGCATAACTGAAACAACAGAAAAAAATGATATTAGAGAAATGGTAATAGAATTTGGGCATAAGGATCAAAGAACAGAAATTGAAAGAGTAGAGAAAACACGTAACAAATTCTCTTGAGAATCTTCAATCACCGCCATTCTCAATTCTCCCTGTAATCTTCGGAACCTTCACCGCCTCAAGTTCCACTCCAGAATTCCACACATAAATCAATACCAAGTGTTTACATCAGTCACAAACCTGCATACATCAGTTCAAAAGAAAAACTCAGCGAACTTGCACAATCAAGGCCTCACAATCTCATCACGCGATTGCATACAATTCAGGGTTCAGTTGAAACAGTCAGAAAAACAAGTACAAGAGTCAAGAGGAATTCTACTAATAATCTCACACTAACTTTCCTACCTGATTTCACACTCTTAACCAAACCTCCATCTAACTAACTCACCAACTGTCCAAACAGAAAAATAACTAACCTAGTAACTAATTCTAACCACCTAACTGACATAAATAACTCCAAACCTCTTTAACAGACTCCAAACCACAAGTAACTGAAACCATTCCTCACTCCTATCCTAGTCAGAACCCGAACCTAGCTCATCACCAGCTTCTATATATTCAAACCTCCCTCCATTTTCACCATTCGGACATACGCCACCCTCTTCATAACTGTCATACCCCAATTTTTGACCCTAAGATCCTATATCATTCATATCCCAATCACTAATCAAGAGCTTCACTTGGAAGTTTTGTTTATGGTGTTGCACTCACCTCATCAATAAGAGGGACCATCAAGCACCAATGATTGTTTATCTTGTATACATATTATACTAACCCAAATACCAAAAACATTGCTTTGTTTCTTTGTAGGCTTTTGTTTTGTAGGTACCAAGCCAAGACATGCAATAAACAAGGCATTTTTCAAATTTTTGACTGATGAAATCGATTTCCCTACTGGGTAAATCGATTTCCCTGCAGCAATCTTCAACAAAATCACATTCTGGACAGCATGAAATCGATTTCCCTCCTGGGTAAATCGATTTCCCTAGTGTATTTTGCGCCAAATTCTCTTCTAGAACAGAGTGAAATCGATTTCACTCCTGGGGAAATCGATTTCCTTAAGGCGAAATTCAAAAACAATAGAGAGGGAAGCTTGATTTGATTTTGGCACCTATTTTCTTTGACCATTTTTGTCATTTTACCAATTTTCCACCTCATCAAAATAATTCTCTTCATTAAACCCACTTAAACCCCATTTTACCACTTTTTACCATTTAATTGCCACATTAATCACCAATTAAAGACAAGCTAATTACCAAATGCAAAAAGACCAAATTACCACTACTCTTGCTCTCATCCTATAAATAGAGCCCACTACTCTCTCATTTCTCAAGCTTTGAAAGCCAAAAAACCCCTTGCAATTTCTCTCCTCATCCCTACCAAATTCACCAAAGCTCTTTGTTCTTTCATAAAGTTTGTGAGTCACATCTTGAACCTCACAAACTTTGAGCTAAACCACCATCTATTTCACTCTTTTTTTCTTCAATTGTTGAGAGATCAAGATTTGTGTTGGTGATTCTTGAAGTAGATCTAAGTTTTGTTCAAGATATGGTAATTTTCTTCATCCTTTTTGTATATCACAATGTGATTCTTTGTTGTTTGTGTTCAATGCATCTTTGATGCTATATTGGTGCTATTTGTTGGTGATTTGATGGAAAATTTGTGCTCTAGTTGATGTGTGATCATAAGGTGTTTGTATATTTGTTCAAGTCAAGTTTCATGCCTTTAAATGCTGTTTTTGCTGAAATTTACACTGAGGAAATCGATTTCCTTAAGGCTGAAATCGATTTCCTGCTGAACGTAACTTGTTTTTTTTTGAAAACTGCACTATGGAAATCGATTTCCCCCTGCATGAAATCGATTTCCAGCAGGCAGAATGTGGTTTTTTGCCTTTTTTTGTGTTTGTTTTGGCTTCCTTCTTCCTACACTTCATTAATATCATTGGATCTAGGGTGTTGATAGGTTTGAAATGACCTAATCCACCAAAATGGATGAATGATATTAATGATAGTGTGAGTTGATTATCTTTTGTGTTTTCATTCTTATTTTCATCTTATCTTTCTTTTGATCGATGAAAGTCTTGACATCTTGAGGATTCTATGGATTCTTGATGAAGACTAGATCAATTTGTTTTCATTCTTATCTTTTCATCTTATTTCCTTTTGATCGATGAAAGTCTTAATATCTTGAGAATTCTATGGATTCTTGATGAAGACTAGATCAATTTGTTTTCATTCTTATCTTTTTCATCTTATTTTCTATTGATCGATGAAAGTCTTGATATCTTTAGAATTCTATGGATTCTTGATAAAGGCTAGATCATTTCTTCTTCTCCTTCTTATTTCTTTTGATTGATGATCTTGATACATGGAGAGTTCTCCTACATTTGTCCCGACTCGATAAAAGATCAAATATGGAAGAGAATTGTATGCGGTGATTTAAGACTTGTGGAGGTATTTATCGTGTAGTCGCTATGATTTTTATCAAGCTTCTGATAAACCTCCATTGAATTTAAATCCGAGTACATCATTCACTCACCATCGATCTGTTAGAACAAGATTTGTTCTGATCAATTATCTTAGTTTTGATGATAACAATAATATGAATTTTGCTTAAGATAATATGGTACTCTAATCCAATGCAATTTCCTTTTCAGGAAATATATAAAGAGTACGCATAATTCAGCGCTCAGAAGCTTTGTCTCAAAGGGTTCAGCATGCAACATCAGAACATGGTCTGGCAAGACATCAGAAGATGGTCGAAGCAGAATCAGAACATGGGTCTATGAAAGCATCAGAAGAACAAGAGAACAGAAGCACTGAAGTACTGATGGTATCACGCTCAGAAGCACTTCAAGGTCAGAAGATCAGAAGATGCTATGCACCAAGCTGTTTGACTCTGATGATATTCAAACGTTGTATTCACAAACATCAGATCAGAAGAAAGTACAAGTGGCAAGCTACGCTGACTGACAAAAGGAACGTTAAAAGCTATTCTAGGCTACGTCAGTAGACACAGCGTGAACAAGGCTCGAGGTAGTTGACAAAAGCGTATAACATTAAATGCGATGCTGTACGGAACACGCAAAGCATTAAATGCACTCAACGGTCATCTTCTCCAATGCCTATAAATATGAAGTTCTGATGAGAAGCAAGGTTAACGATCCTGAACAAAACAACTTGCTAAAACGCTGTTCAAATTCAAAGCTCAGAATCTTCATCTTCATCAAAGCTCACTACATTGCTGTTGTAATATATTAGTGAGATTAAGCTTAAACGTTAAGAGAAATATCACAGTTTGTGATTATCGCTTTTAAGAAGCATTTGTAAACTCTTAGAATTGATTACATTAAGTTGTAAGGAACTAGAGTGATCGTGTGGATCAGAATACTCTAGGAAGTCTTAGAAGTGATCTAAGCAGGTTGTAACTAGAGTGATCGTGTGGATCAGTAGACTCTAGAAAAGTCTTAGAGGGTATCTAAGCAGTTGTTCCTGGAGTGATCAGTGTGTGATCAGAAGACTCTGGAAGACTTAGTTGCTGACTAAGTGGAGAACCATTGTAATCCGTGCGATTGGTGGATTAAATCCTCAGTTGAGGTAAATCATCTCTGCGGGGGTGGACTGGAGTAGTTTAGTTAACAACGAACCAGGATAAAAATAACTGTGAAATTTATTTTTATCTGTCAAGTTTTTAAAGCTACACTTATTCAAACCCCCCCTTTCTAAGTGTTTTTCTATCCTTCAATTGGCATCAGAGCGCCGGTTCTAAGGTGCAAGCACTTAACCGTGTTTAGAAAAGATTCAGGAAGAGAAAAACGCTTCAGTAAAAGATGGCTGGTGAAATTCCAACAGACCCACCTGCATCTACTTCTGGCTCTGCTGAGCAATACAACGGTAACAATGGTTATACTAGACCGCCAGTATTTGATGGTGAAAACTTTGAATACTGGAAAGATAAACTGGAAAGTTACTTTCTGGGTCTAGATGGTGATCTATGGGATCTTCTGATGGATGGTTACAAACATCCAGTAAATGCCAGAGGCGTAAAGCTGACAAGGCAAGAAATGAATGATGATCAGAAGAAGCTTTTCAGGAATCATCATAAATGCAGAACTGTTTTGCTGAATGCTATCTCTCATGCTGAGTATGAGAAGATATCTAACAGGGAAACGACCTATGACATATATGAGTCCTTGAAAATGACTCATGAAGGAAATGCTCAAGTCAAGGAGACTAAAGCTCTAGCTTTAATCCAGAAGTATGAAGCCTTCAAGATGGAGGATGATGAAGACATTGAAAAGATGTTTTCAAGATTTCAAACTCTTACTGCTGGACTGAGAGTTCTTGACAAGGGATACACCAAGGCTGATCACGTAAAGAAGATCATCAGAAGCTTACCCAGAAGATGGGGTCCTATGGTGACTGCATTCAAGATTGCAAAGAATCTGAATGAAGTTTCTCTGGAAGAGCTTATCAGTGCCTTGAGAAGTCATGAAATAGAGCTGGACGCAAACGAGCCTCAAAAGAAAGGTAAGTCTATTGCATTAAAATCAAATATCAAGAAATGCACTAACGCTTTTCAGGCTAGAGAAGAAGATCCTGAAGAATCAGAATCTGAAGAAGAAGATGAACTGTCCTTGATCTCCAGAAGGCTAAATCAACTCTGGAAGACTAAGCAAAGGAAGTTCAGAGGCTTCAGAAGTTCAAGGAAATTTGAACGTGGAGAATCTTCTGATGAAAGAAGATTTGACAAGAAGAAGGTCATGTGCTATGAATGCAATGAGCCTGGACACTTCAAGAATGAATGTCCAAATCTTCAGAAGGAAAATCCCAAGAAGAAGTTTCATAAGAAGAAAAGTCTTTTGGCAACCTGGGATGAGTCAGAAGATGATTCAGACTCTGAAGATGAGCAGGCTAACTGTGCGCTGATGGCGACAGAAGATGATGGATCAGAATCTACATCAGAATCAGATTCTGAAGAGGTATTTTCTGAACTTACTAGAGATGAGTTAGTTTCCGGTCTAACTGAACTTCTGGAACTCAAGTCTCAGATGAGTCTCAAATACAAAAAGCTGAAAAAGCTATTTGAATTTGAAACAAAGAAGCTTGAGTTGGAGAATTCTGAATTAAAAGAAAAACTTTTAAAATTATCCAATAATGTTGGATCTCCTTCTGATTCAGAAAAATCCACTCCTAGTCTAAACCATATTCTGAAAGAATATGATTTAAGTTTCAGGAAGTTCTTATCTAGAAGTATTGGCAGAAGTCAGCTAGCTTCTATGATATATGCTGTGTCTGGAAACAAAAGAGTTGGCATTGGTTTTGAGGGTGAAACCCCATACAAACTTGAACCTGTTGATGAAATGAAATTCACATACAAGCCATTGTATGATCAGTTCAAGTATGGCCACTCCCATGATATTAGGCACACTTCACATGCTCAAAGCTTTCACATAACACACACCAAAAAGCATGTGACACAACCTAGGAAATATCATGGAACTCACATTAAGAATTATCATGCTGTTCCTCCTATTGCTTACAATGTTAAACCCAAGTTCAATCAGAACTTGAGAAAATCTAACAAGAAAGGACCCAAAAAGATGTGGGTACCTAAGGATAAGATTATTCCTATTGCAGATATCCTTGACTGCAAAAAGGACAAAGCACAAGATGCCATGGTACCTGGACTCTGGATGCTCACGACACATGACAGGAAGAAGGTCTATGTTCCAAGACCTGGTGCTTAAGTCTGGAGGAGAAGTCAAGTTTGGAGGAGATCAGAAGGGCAAGATAATTGGCTCTGGATCTATAAAGTCTGGTAACTCTCCTTCCATTTCTAATGTACTTCTTGTAGAAGGATTAACACATAACCTCTTATCTATCAGTCAATTGAGTGACAATGGTTATGATATAATCTTTAATCAAGAGTCTTGCAAGGCTGTAAATCAGAAGGATGGCTCAATCCTATTTACTGGCAAGAGGAAGAACAACATTTATAAGACAGATCTGCAAGATCTTATGAGTCAGAAGGTGACTTGTCTTATGTCTGTTTCTGAAGAGCAGTGGGTCTGGCACAGAAGATTAGGTCATGCTAGTTTGAGAAAGATTTCTCAGATTAACAAACTGAATCTTGTCAGAGGACTCCCTAATCTGAAATTCAAATCAGATGCTCTTTGTGAAGCATGTCAGAAGGGCAAGATCTCCAAACCTGCATTCAAGTCTAAGAATGTTGTTTCTACCTCAAGGCCTTTAGAACTCTTGCACATTGATCTGTTTGGCCCAGTCAAAACAGCATCTGTCAGAGGGAAGAAATATGGATTAGTCATCGTAGATGATTATAGCCGCTGGACATGGGTAAAATTCTTGAAACACAAGGATGAGACTCATTCAGTGTTCTTTGATTTCTGCATTCAGATTCAATCTGAAAAAGAGTGTAAAATCATAAAGGTCAGAAGTGATCATGGTGGTGAATTTGAGAACAGATCCTTTGAAGAATTCTTCAAAGAGAATGGTATTGCCCATGATTTCTCTTGTCCTAGAACTCCACAGCAAAATGGGGTTGTAGAACGAAAGAATAGGACTCTGCAAGAAATGGTCAGAACCATGATCAATGAAACCAATATGGCTAAGCATTTCTGGGCAGAAGCAATAAACACTGCATGCTATATTCAGAATAGAATCTCTATCAGACCTATTCTTAATAAGACTCCTTATGAATTGTGGAAGAATAGAAAGCCCAACATTTCATATTTCCATCCTTTTGGATGTGTATGCTTTATTCTGAACACTAAAGATCATCTTGGTAAGTTTGATTCCAAAGCACAAAAGTGTTTCCTTCTTGGATATTCTGAACGCTCAAAAGGCTACAGGGTATACAATACTGAAACATTGACTGTAGAAGAATCAATCAATATCAGGTTTGATGATAAGCTTGGTTCTAAAAAACCAAAGCAGTTTGATAATTTTGCAGATTGTGATATTGATATATCAGAAGTTGTTGAGCCAAAAAGCAAAGCATCAGAAGCAGAACCTCTCAGAAGCAAAGAATCGGAAGATCAAGTATCAGCTTCTCTGGAGAATCTAAGCATTTCTGAAGAACCATCTGTCAGAAGATCATCCAGACTCATCTCTGGTCATTCAGAAGATGTCATTCTTGGAAAGAAGGATGATCCAATCAGAACAAGAGCATTCCTTAAGAACAATGCAGACTGTCAATTAGGTCTTGTATCTTTGATCGAGCCAACTTCTGTTGATCATGCTCTAGAAGATCCAGACTGGATAATTGCTATGCAAGAAGAACTGAATCAGTTTACAAGGAATGATGTTTGGGATCTTGTTCCTAGACCAGATGGATTCAATATAATCGGTACAAAATGGGTCTTCAGAAACAAGCTCAGTGAGAAAGGTGAAGTGGTAAGAAACAAAGCCAGACTGGTGGCTCAGGGTTATAGTCAGCAAGAAGGGATTGACTATACAGAAACCTTTGCACCAGTGGCCAGGTTAGAATCTATTCGTCTATTAATTTCATTTGCCACTCAACATAACATCACTCTCTATCAAATGGATGTTAAGAGTGCCTTCTTAAATGGTTATATAGATGAAGAAGTTTATGTCCATCAACCTCCTGGTTTTGAAGACTCTATGTCTCCTAATCATGTTTTTAAACTAAAGAAATCATTGTATGGATTGAAACAGGCTCCCAGAGCTTGGTATGAACGCTTAAGTTCTTTCCTTCTGGATAATGGTTTCACTAGAGGAAAAGTGGACACTACTCTCTTTTGTAAAACCTTTAAAAGGGATATTTTAATTTGTCAAATATATGTAGATGATATTATTTTTGGAACATCTAATGCTACACTTGGAAAGGAGTTTGCTGAGTCTATGCAGGCTGAGTTTGAAATGAGCATGATGGGAGAACTCAAGTATTTCCTTGGAATACAAATAAGTCAAACATCAGAAGGAACGTATGTTCATCAAACCAAGTATGTGAAGGAACTTCTGAAGAAGTTTAATCTTCTGGACTGCAAAGAAGCCAAAACTCCTATGCATCCAACATGCATCCTAGGTAAGGATGAGGTAAGTAAGAAGGTAGATCAGAAGTTATACAGAGGTATGATTGGATCTCTTCTATATCTGACTGCTTCTAGACCTGACATTCTGTTCAGTGTTTGTTTGTGTGCTAGATTCCAATCAGATCCTAGAGAATCTCATTTAACTGCTGTTAAGAGAATTCTAAGGTATCTGAAAGGTACTACTAATGTTGGCTTAGTTTACAGAAAATCTAAAGAATACAACTTAGTAGGATTCTGTGATGCTGACTATGCTGGAGACAGAATTGAAAGAAAAAGTACTTCAGGAAGTTGCCAATTTCTTGGAAGTCATTTGATCTCTTGGTACAGCAAGAAGCAAGCAACTATTGCTCTATCAACAACAGAAGCAGAATATGTCGCTGCTGCTGGTTGCAGTACACAGATGCTCTGGATGAAGAGTCAGTTAGAAGATTATCAGATATTTGAGAGTAACATTCCTATATTCTGTGATAATACTTCTGCTATATGTTTATCTAAGAACCCTATTCTTCATTCAAAAGCTAAACATATTGAGATTAAACATCATTTCATAAGGGACTATGTTCAGAAGGGTGTTATATCTTTAAACTTCGTTGATACAGACCATCAATGGGCTGATATCTTTACTAAACCCCTGGCTGAAGATAGGTTTAAGTTCATTCTGAAGAACATCAGTATGGATTTATGCCCAGAATGAGAAGATGAGAAGTTCTTATGTATGAGTATCTTCTGAAGTGAAAGTGGACTATTTTTTAATCAGAAGTTCTGATTGAAATCTTTTAGAAATTATGATTCGGTTATTACTAACGTTTCATTGTCTAAGTTGATTCAGAACCTCTTTTAAAGCAAAACAGCTGTAACGTTTTATCTCGGGATGGTAAACCTGTCGTTACTATTCATGGATAAGCGCGCGTGCAGTTGAAGGGACGCCGACCATAGGTAACTGTGCTAGTCACCTCATTTGTCTTTATTATCTCTCCTCACGTCACGTAACATTAATTGCTTTTCATCATTTACTCTCTTTCAGTTTTTCTTTATATTCTTCAAACATTTTTCCTTCCCTCTCATATTCTCTCTATTCACTCTATCCTTTTGCATTCATATCAAACCCTACACGTTTATTATCTGCAAATCCATTATGAACTCCTCATCAAGCCCAGGAAACCATGAAAAAGATCAAAACAACAAAAGGAAAGGAAATTCATATCAAACCCTCTCATTCCAGTGTTTTTTATTTGTCGTTTTATTCATCTGAATCTTTTGAAATATTCTTTTTGATGATATGACAAAAAGGGGGAGAAGATAAATGATAAATGATTTGATTAATCTATCAGTTGCTGGGTAAAGCTCCCACACATTTTCTAACAAGAACTGCAAGTTCTATATGGTTTAAGTGTTTTGCAGGTATAAAGAAGTGAAGAGAATCTTCAAAGCAAACACAAGAAGCAAAACCATGGAAACTGAAGCAAGCTGAGTGCTGTCAAGCTTCAGAAATCAGAAGCAAGAAAGAAGAATGAATCAGAAGCACTGATAATAGAATTTGATCCATATTTGTCTATTTGATCTGACAAAATTCTATTTGCTCTGATACATTATTTTAGCCTATATGGCTCTGATACATATTATGTGTTCAAATATACATTTTATGTTCTAACTCGTTCATGCTGACTTTTGTCGTTTAGTTTTTGTTCTGTAACATTTCAGGATGTAGAGATGCTCTGATGATGCTCTGGTACATTCAACAATGTTCTGATACAAATCTAGCATGAAGTGATGTTGGTAGAAATTCAAGCTCTGAAGCTATCCGAGGGAAGCAGAAATCAGAAGCTGCGAATGTTCTAAAGATCCAGAAAACTCAAGTTCTGAAGCTGTCCTAAATGGAAGCAGAAATCAGAAGCTGTGAATGTTCAGAAGATCAAAGAAATTCAAGTTCTGAAGCTGTCCTAGATGGAAGCAGAAATCAGAAGCTGTGAATGTTCAGAAGATCAAAGAAATTCAAGTTCTGAAGCTGTCCTAGATGGAAGCAGGAATCAGAAGCTGTGAGTGCTCTAGGGATCTAAAGAAATTCTAGTTCTGAAGCTGTCCAATGGAAGCAGAAGTCAGAAGCTATGAATTCTCTGAAGACAGAAGCTTATATGATCGTCTCTACCGAAATAATCAGGGAAGTCTTTTATTAAAGTTCTTCGAGTATTTATTTCAGGGGGAGATTATTTATCTCAGGGGGAGATTGTTAATCTCAGGGGGAGACATATTCATATGCTTATGCTATAGCTGTGTAATTTGTCTATTGCCGTCTGTTCTTTCTGATCGCAAATTCATATCATTTATATATGTTTTTGTCATCATCAAAAAGGGGGAGATTGTTAGAACAAGATTTGTTCTGATCAATTATCTTAGTTTTGATGATAACAATAATATGAATTTTGCTTAAGATAATATGGTACTCTAATCCAATGCAATTTCCTTTTCAGGAAATATATAAAGACTACGCATAATTCAGCGCTCAGAAGCTTTGTCTCAAAGGGTTCAGCATGCAACATCAGAACATGGTCTGGCAAGACATCAGAAGATGGTCGAAGCAGAATCATAACATGGGTCTATGAAAGCATCAGAAGAACAAGAGAACAAAAGCACTGAAGTACTGATGGTATCACGCTCAGAAGCACTTCAAGGTCAGAAGATCAGAAGATGCTATGCACCAAGCTGTTTGACTCTGATGATATTCAAACGTTGTATTCACAAACATCAGATCAGAAGAAAGTACAAGTGGCAAGCTACGCTGACTGACAAAAGGAACGTTAAAAGCTATTCTAGGCTACGTCAGTAGACACAGCGTGAACAAGGCTCGAGGTAGTTGACAAAAGCGTATAACATTAAATGCGATGCTGTACGGAACACGCAAAGCATTAAATGCACTCAACGGTCATCTTCTCCAATGCCTATAAATATGAAGTTCTGATGAGAAGCAAGGTTAACGATCCTGAACAAAACAACTTGCTAAAACGCTGTTCAAATTCAAAGCTCAGAATCTTCATCTTCATCAAAGCTCACTACATTGTTGTTGTAATATATTAGTGAGATTAAGCTTAAACGTTAAGAGAAATATCACAGTTTGTGATTATCGCTTTTAAGAAGCATTTGTAAACTCTTAGAATTCATTACATTAAGTTGTAAGGAACTAGAGTGATCGTGTGGATCAGAATACTCTAGGAAGTCTTAAAAGTGATCTAAGCAGGTTGTAACTAGAGTGATCGTGTGGATCAGTAGACTCTAGAAAAGTCTTAGAGGGTATCTAAGCAGTTGTTCCTGGAGTGATCAGTGTGTGATCAGAAGACTCTGGAAGACTTAGTTGCTGACTAAGTGGAGAACCATTGTAATCCGTGCGATTAGTGGATTAAATCCTCAGTTGAGGTAAATCATCTCTGCGGGGGTGGACTGGAGTAGTTTAGTTAACAACGAACCAGGATAAAAATAACTGTGCAATTTATTTTTATTTGTCAAGTTTTTAAAGCTACACTTATTCAAACCCCCCCCTTTCTAAGTGTTTTTCTATCCTTCATGATCTTCATTACTAACTTTGATAACATACTTGACAAGTTTCAAGATGGTTATCTTTAACATATAACAACTAACTTTAATTTCCGCCATTTATTATACCGCTCTTTATATTTCTCGCTTTATCGCTTTATTTTATCATTTCATCATATTTACATTCCGCCATTTTCTCTTTGTCCATTTGGACGTTTATAATTCCGCTATTTTCCCTTTGTCCACTTGGACATATGTTTATGCTTCCGCTATTTTCCTTTTGTCCACTTGGACCATACTTTACTTTTATGCTAAAACACTAATAAACAACCAAAATCTAAAAAACACATAAGGCTCTCTTTGGACTATTGATTACTATCCCTAGCATTCTGGAGATTCGGACTTATGGACCTAGTGCCTCTGGACTCTTATTCTGTTATTACTCTGCTGTTATTCTGTCTGTCTGGCATTGGATTGTTGTCTATTTGTATGTGCAGGTATTTCCTTGAAAGCCCTTGATGGTTAATTCCAAGGCATTGAGATAAGGATTTTACCCGAAAACAGCCGTTACTCTGCCCGATTTTCGTCAGAATCTTAATGTGCTTAATGAAAAGTGGTGCTAAGATAATAAGTTCATCTGGATCCCCAAGTGATAATGTTGGTTTAGTATTGATATTCCAAAGGATGGGAAATCTACCTTGACTCATAATGTCAAGTGTTGGCTTCTTCTTCGGTTAGACCGTTTCTTTCCTTAGCTTTTATTTTACGCAATAGGATAGCCTCTTCATCTCCTTCCCATTCTTAAATTTTCAAAATCTTCTCCCTTTTTCAAAAACCTTCTTATGTTTGCAATCATTTTCAAAACCTCTTTCTTCAAAAAAAATCTTTCGCCCTTAGTGGCCTTTTTCTTCAAAGTTTAGACACCGTTAATTGTCGAAACGAGTGGTTATACCCCACGATTTTGAAATTGATTGATATAATGAGATCTTTTCCGCGTGAGAGAGCTAGTGGCATACTCGTCGATTTTATCCGAGTTGGAGCCCTTCTTTCATTAGCGATGCAAAGAACTCGTTTGTTCTCATGCTCAAGATCAATGGCTGAGTATTTCTCTCCCACGACGATAAAGTGTTTATTCGTTTTTTAAATGTTTTCCCAAAAAAGCGGAACTACATTAGCTCTGACTTCTCCATTGCACCGAGGAGGTATGTAGGCCCAAAGCTTAACGATTTGCCGAGCTTATTTTAAAAATAAAACAAACCGTTTTTTTAACACACACACACACACAGATTTTCAAAAAGGTTCCTGTGGAGTACCACAGATATGAGGGGTGCTTTAAACCTTCCCCTCATATAATCAACACACGTACCTGAGATCTCTTTCTTGTTTTAAAAAACAAAACTTTGGGTTTTACGTTCTTTTCCCTTTTCCTTTGAAAAAATAAAGCGCGGTGGCGATTTCAAACGGAATATTGATTCGAGTCAATCCCATGGCTTCGATGTCAGATTTTCCCCGCTACAGAAAAAATGGCGACTTCACTGGGGATCTAGTTTTTAAGTGTGTTAAGCCTATTTTTGTTTATCTGTGTGTTTTTCTCTGTATATATTGTTGTGTGCTTTGTTTGTTTATCTTCTTTTTTTTCTTTTTGGTGCTCGATGGTTCCTCTGTGATGAGATAAAGTTCTAACCCGAACTTTGGTGAGTAACTTGAGATAGGAGGTGGTAAGACCAATAGTCGCATGTCAGGAGCAATCCTTACCATGAGCGTCATATGGTGGAACCCCAATCAGTGGAGGCCTCATGGAAGGTAGTAGAGGTTGTTACGAACCATCGTGATAACGCTATTACTTTCAATAGTGAGTGTCCGTAGAAGCTGAATGGCCTAGAACCTTTTTAACCAATCTAAGCCTTTTTAGGATGTAGTGCAGAAACAAGATCAAGTACCAATTTGAGCTTGTTGTCATGCGATACTACGCTTAGACGAGGTCTTTTTAGGCATATTATTGGCGCCCATGAGCAATTGTGCGTGCCGGTAATATCCGATAGAAGATTGAAAACTCTGGGAACCTTTGTAGAACCCGATTGGCAGGTACAAAATTCCCTAGAACACACCTTGTGGGATGGGTAGACCCATGGCTCCATGCTCGTGACGTCAAACCTAAGAACCTGGACTGTGTGATTTTGTGTGATTTGATGTGATCTTGTCTGCTCTTGATTGTGGTTGATGCATAAACCATGCATTCATGCATTCATAAAAATAACATTCACAAATGGTTTTCAAGGAACTTAGAGACATTCTTTGTAAACATCACAGGTACCATGGATCAAAAGAGAAGCATCAAGAAGTACACTTTCCGGAATTCAAGTGCAAAGGAATTGAAAGAGCTAGCAACTTTGGTTCCTAATATTGACAACTTCAAAAACCGTTATGGGAAATTGATCTCTATCTTGAAGACCAAAGTGGAAAAAGGGATTCTTGAGACTCTTGTGCAGTTTTATGACCCGATGTATCATTGTTTCACCTTTCCTGATTATCAGCTTATGCCCACTTTGGAGGAGTATTCTTATTGGATTGGTTTGCCAGTTACGAATGATATACCGTTTAGTGGTCTGGAGAAAGAGCCTCAGGTTGATGAGATAGCAGAGCTTCTTCATTTGAAAATATCAGATGTGAAAGCAAACATGACTAAAAAAGGAGGAATTTGAGGGTTGACTTCTAAGTTCTTGATTGGAAAGGCTTCTATGTTGGCTAGTAAAGGAAGTATGATTGCTTTTGAGACATTTCTGGCCTTGCTCATCTATGGTTTGATACTCTTTCCCAACATTGACAACTTTGTCGATGTTAATGCTATTCGGATTTTCATGATTGGGAATCCTGTGCCTACTTTGCTTGGGGATACTTATCATTCCATTCACCATAGGAATGATAAGAAAGGTGGACTTATCAACTGTTGCGCTCCGTTGCTCTATAAGTGGTTTATTTCGCACTTACCTCAAGCTAAGAGTTTCTTGAATAATCCTGATGGTCTCTCCTGGTCTCAGAAGATCATGCCTCTTACTAATGGGAATATCCATTGGTACAATCCTGCTTATGACATTGGTGAAATTATTGATAGTTGTGGAGTATTCCCTAATGTACCTCTTCTTGGTATACAAGGAGGAATTACCTACAACCCCATTCTTGCAAGGCGTCAATTTTGCTACCCCATGAAGGAGAGACCCGCTAATATTCTTGTGTCAGGAATCTTTTATCTTAATCAAGATGGAAATTCGGATATGAGAAATCGGTTTGTGCGTGCTTGGCACCATGTTGATAGGAAGAGACATTTGGGAACGAAACAATATGTTGCTCTCAAAGACTACACTGATTGGGTTCAAGCTAGAGCTCATACTTTTCAGATGCCTTATTTACTCGAGGAGCCTTCTCTACTCGTTACTCCACCATTGTCTTCCACTACTCCTGTTGAAAGTAGTGAAGAACATCTAGAGCTCGTGGCTAAGTTGAGAGCGGAAAGAGATGCTTTGGAGTTTGAGAACAAAGAGTTGAAGATACACTTGAAAGAAAAGGATGAAATGCTTGATATCCAAGATGGTTGGTTGATGGAAAAGGATGATCAGATTCGTCATCAAGAAGAGTTGCTTCAACAACATGGTGAAAAGCGAAAGAGACAACAAGAAGATTCAGCGGCATGGAAAGAGGTTGCTGATAAGCTGATAGTCGAGAATGCTCATTTGAACGCCTTTTATGAAGATGAATTGGAGAAGCTCCGTAAGAAGCTGCAGAGAGGAGATGGATCTTCGTCAGAAGTGTTCCCTTCTAGTTTTTAGCTTTTCCTTTGTTTTGTAATTTTGGATCTTTGAATCCTTTTGTATGCTTTTCCATTACTAATGAAAGAATATTGTTATGTTTTATGATGTTTTTTGATAATGTTTACAATTAATGTCTTAAAAGTTCCTTGAAAACCAAAAATAAAAATCATTTGCATTGCATTTCATGCATCATTCTGCATTTTTGGTCTTGCTTCCGAGGGTATTTCCAGAGGTCTTATTCAGTGTTCTTCATACAGAATCAAGCTGTCTCACCGGTATAACACTCGAGCTAACTGCAAGAAGAAGATGGAAGGTCTTGAACAAGAGAATCGTGAGCTACGTGAAGAGGTTGTTACTTTGAGATCTGGTGTGGATCGTCTCACTGCTCTAGTTGAGACATTGATGGCTGCTCAGAATCAAAATCAGGTTCCTCCTCCCAATGCCCAAGCTCAGGGTCAGACCACTGTGATTTCTGAAATTGCTGCTACAACAATTCCTGCTGTTCCTGCTGGTGCTACTCAGCAACGTATGCCTAATGGATATCCCTGGGGCATGCCTGAAGGTTATTTGTCTGTTCCTGAGATGACTCGTCCGTTGACTCCTGTTATGGTCAACACATCTCCTATTGTTCATACTGGTCCTTTTGTCCCAGAGCCCATTTATGATGCTGCTCCAAGTGAAATTCATGACAGAATGGATGGTTTCCAAGATCAGTTCGAAGAACTGCAAAAAGAGATGAAAGCCTTGCGTGGGAAAGAACTGTTTGGAAAGAATGTGCATGATCTTTGCCTTGTTCCCAATGTGCATAACAATCCACTACCGACTCATGAAGCGCCTGCTGTCAATATGGTTGAACATAATTTGAGACACTGTCGTGTGCCTAATATTTGTGCTCTACGTGGATCTTTGAAGGAGATACATGAGAGGTTTGTTAGAAAGGGAGTGATAGAGTTCAGTCATGATGGTTGTCCTTTGTGTGGTGAAGATCCTATGGGATGTGCTGCCTTCCAAGATGATGTTCAAACACTGATAGGTTTGGAGTTATTGGATGACGAGATAGATAACACTTATGTAGACCACAAGTTGCATTTGAAGCAGTTTAATGGGGTTGTGAGTAATATCACTGCGTGTAATAATTTGAGCTTCAGTGATGAAGATTTGCCTGAGGAAGGGAGAAATCATAATTTGGCTTTGCACATCTCTGTCAGTTGCAAAGAGGACTCAATGTCCAATGTGTTGATTGATACTGGTTCATCTCTGAAAGTCATGCCAAAATCCACTCTTGCTAAGCTGTCTTATGGTGGCACACCAATGAGATTTAGCAATGTGATCGTCAAGGCTTTTGATGGATCAAAGAAATCAGTGGTCGGAGAGGTTGATTTGCCTATTGGTATTGGACCATTTGTCTTCAAGATTACTTTTCAAGTGATGGACATTTTCCCTGCATACAGTTGCTTATTGGGACGCCCATGGATCCATGAGGCTGGGGCAGTTACGTCAACTCTTCACCAAAAGTTGAAATTTGTGAAAGATGGAAAGATGGTTGTTGTGAATGGAGAACAAGCTTTGCTGATTAGTCATCTCTCTTCGTTCCGTACCATAGAAGTTGATGAGGTAGTCATTGGAACTGCATTCCAAGCCCTGTCTGTTAATGATGAAATCAAAAAGGATGAAGCTTCCATTGCCTCCTTCAAAGACGCTCAGCTGGTGGTTTAGAATGGACATTCAGGAGTCTGGGGACAAATGGTGAGTCTACAAGAGAACAAGAATAGAGCTGGTCTGGGATTTTCTGCCTCAGACAAGTCTGTGATGAAGTCTGAATCTGCTTTTCGTCCTTATCAAGAAATGTTTCATAGTGCTGGGTTTCTACATCCGACTCTTCCAGAGGTGGACGCTATTGTTGAAGATGAATCAGAGCCAGAAGTGCCAAACTTTGTGACCAATGGAAAGATGATTAAGAACTGGATCACCATTGACATTCCTGAGTGTACTCATGTCTCAAAATAATTTGCTTTTATGTTTTTCAAAATCCTTTCATTCTGCCCAAGATGAAAGTGAAGTTGTTGGGGCTGTTTTCTGTTTGTTTTAAACATTAAAATCATCAATAAAAGTCATTTTGTTTCTGCATATACATGCTTTTTATCTTTTTGATTTTTCTGGAAAGTGGTAACACAAAAAACCTTAAAAAATGTTTTCATTTTTTCCATAATCTGCACGACTACATGTTTGCATATATCTTTCCTTTTCCTGAAATAATAATCATTTGTGCAGATTAATCAATAAAACCGTTGAAAGTAATGACCCTGCGCCCTCTCCTAACTTCGAGTGTCCTGTGTATGAGGCGGAAGAAGAGAGTGATGAATGTATTCCTGATGAGATTTCCCGACTGCTTGAGCACGAGAAAGACACCATTCAGCCATATAAAGAGCCATTAGAAGTCATCAACTTGGGTTCTGAAGAAGATAAAAAAGAAGTCAAGATTGGGGCACTGCTTGGTCAAGATGTTAAGAAGTGGATGGTAGAGCTTCTTAAAGAGTATGTTGACATTTTTTGCGTGGTCCTACCAAGATATGCCTAAGCTGGACACAGATATTGTGGAGCATCGTTTGCCGTTGAAACCAGAATGTCCTCCTGTCAAGCAAAGGTTAAGAAGGAGTCATCCTGATATGGCAGAAAAGATTAAGAATGAGGTCTTGAAGCAGATTGACGCTGGTTTCCTTGTCACTTCTGTATATCCTCAATGGATTGCCAATATTGTGCCTGCTCCAAAGAAAGACGGAAAAGTTCGCATGTGTGTGGATTATAGAGATTTGAACAAAGCCAGTCCGAAAGATGATTTTCCTCTACCTCACATTGATATGTTAGTAGATAGCACGGCCAAGTTTGAGGTTTTCTCCTTTATGGATGGTTTTTCAGGATACAACCAGATTAAGATGGCACCTGAAGACATGGAGAAGACAACCTTTATCACACCCTGGGGGACATTCTGTTACAAAGTGATGCCATTTGGGTTAAAGAATGCTGGTGCGACATATCAGAGGGCCATGACTACTCTTTTCCATGATATGATGCACAAAGAAATTGAGGTTTATGTGGATGATATGATTGCCAAGTCCCAGTCAGAGGAAGGGCACATGGAGGATTTTTTAAAGTTGTTTCAGCGTTTGAGAAAGTATCGTCTCCGCTTAAATCCAAACAAATGCACTTTTGGTGTCTGTTCCGGAAAATTATTGGGTTTCGTTGTCAGTCAGAGAGGAATTGAAGTGGATCCTAATAAAGTTAAAGCAATTCAGGAAATGCCAGCACCTAAGACTGAGAAACAAGTGAGAGGTTTCCTCGGACGTTTGAATTATATCTCCAGGTTCATTTCCAATATGACTGCTACCTGTGAGCCAATCTTCAAGTTGTTAAAGAAAAATCAGGGATGTGTGTGGAATGAAGATTGTCAGAAGGCTTTTGACAACATCAAAGAATATCTGCTTGAACCTCCCATTTTGCTCCCTCCAGCTGAGGGAAGGCCTTTGATTATGTACCTCACAGTACTTGAAAATTCAATGGGATGTGTGTTGGGTCAGCATGACGAGTCTGGTCGAAAAGAGTATGCAATATACTACCTTAGCAAAAAGTTTACCGAGTGCGAAACAAGATACTCGCTGCTTGAGAAAACTTGCTGTGCTTTGGTGTGGGCTGCTCGCCGACTGAGACAGTATATGTTGAACCACACCACCCTATTGATTTCCAAAATGGATCCAATTAAGTATGTATTTGAGAAACCTGCATTAACCGGAAGGATTGCTCGCTGGCAAATGTTATTATCAGAATATGATATTGAATACCGAGCTCAAAAAGCTGTGAAAGGAAGTGTGTTGGCAGAATACCTCGCTCACCAACCAATTGACGATCATCAATCTATCAGAATGGACTTCCCAGATGAAGATATAATGTATTTGAGATCTCAAGATTGGGATGAACCATTGCTAGAAGAAGGGCCAGATCCTGAATCCAAGTGGGGTTTAATTTTTGATGGAGCTTCTAATGTTCATGGCCATGGAATTGGCGCCATTATCATCACTCCACATGGATCACATGTACCTTTCACTGCAAGGATATGTTTTGACTGCACAAACAATATTGCTGAGTATGAAGCTTGCATCATGGGACTTGAAGAGGCCATTAATCTGAGAATTAAGATCCTTGATGTTTATGGAGATTCTGCGCTTGTGATTAATCAGATTAAAGGAGAATGGGAAACTCGTCATCCTGGCTTGATCCCTTACAAAGATTACGCCAGAAGGCTGTTGACGTTCTTTAACAAAGTTGAATTCCACCACATCCCTCGAGATGAGAATCAGATGGCTGATGCTTTAGCTACTTTGTCTTCCATGTACAAAGTGAATTTCCATAATGAGGAACCTCAGATAACAATCAGGCGTCTTGATAGACCTGCTCATGTATTTGCAGTTGAGGAAGCAACAGATGAAAAGCCTTGGTATTTCGATATTAAGCACTTCCTTCAGACTCAAGAGTACCCACTTGGGGCATCAAATAAAGATAAGAAAACTTTGAGGAGATTGGCTGGCAGTTTCTTCATCAATGCTGATGTTTTGTATAAAAGGAATTATGACATGGTTTTGCTCAGATGCGTGGATAGACACGAAGCAGACATGTTGATGCATGAAATCCATGAAGGTTCTTTTGGTATTCATTCCAATGGACATTCGATGGCTAAAAAGATGCTTAGAGCAGGTTACTATTGGCTCACAATGGAATCTGATTGCTACAAGTTTGTAAAGAAGTGTCACAAGTGTCAGGTGTATGCTGACAAGATTCATGTGCCTCCGACACTTCTCAATGTTATTTCTTCCCCATGGCCTTTCTCTATGTGGGGTATTGATATGATTGGCATGATTGAACCCAAGGCTTCGAACGGACATCGATTCATCCTGGTAGCAATCGATTACTTTACCAAGTGGGTAGAAGCTGCTTCATATGCTAATGTGACAAAGCAAGTTGTGGTTAGATTTATCAAGAACAACATCATTTGCAGATATGGTGTACCGAGCAAGATCATCACTGATAATGGCTCGAACCTGAATAACAGCATGATGAGAGAACTGTGTGAAAGCTTCAAGATTGAACATCACAACTCTTCGCCTTATAGGCCAAAGATGAATGGAGCTGTTGAAGCAGCAAATAAGAATATTAAGAAGATTGTGCAAAAGATGGTTGTTACGTACAAGGACTGGCATGAGATGCTCCCATTTGCTTTGCATGGGTACCGTACATCTATTCGTACTTCAACAGGGGCAACTCCCTTTTCTTTGGTTTATGGTATGTGTCATACCCCAATTTTTGCCCCATGCATTTTGTTCCATTAAACCATTTGCATATCATTCATTCATTCACTAAGGCATGATTTCAAATGGACGACATTTGTGCAATTTAGGGTTTTATCAGTGTTCTTGTCAAATAAAGATTAATTCATCTGTTTTTATCTCTACATAATGAGCCGCGAGATTAAGGTTTATCTCCCTGTGTTGCTAGAGCATGACGAGTTTTCCAATTGATGATCATTGAATCATGTGTTCTCTTTTTCGTGGCTTCCTCAAGATGTTGCGATTATTATTGAACCATGGTACAAATGTTGAACATAAAGAGGCAGTATGCTATTTGTTTGATGTGCGAGTTTGAATTAGATCTAGGAGTTGACTTGAATTTAGATTCGTTAGTGGAAGTATTCATGCAAGTTCTTAATGCGTTAGAGTTAACTATTGATTCGTAAGGTTCAAGTAATCTTGTCTCGATTCATTTTGAATTCAAATACTATGTTGTATTGGTTTTCAAACGATTTAATCAGATGCAAATTCTATCATTCATTCATAATAATCAAGACGTCATTTAAATTCAAGTTCAAAGATCGTTCAATATTCTTCATTCATTCAAAAATCCACTACATTTATGGTTCAAATTTCATTACAAAAACAAATTCAAGGTCCATTCAACGATTATTACAAACATGAAAGTTAGACAAAGCTAAGTTCTATTTTTGTCTCCAATCTTCTTCTTTTGAAGTTTCCAATCTTCAATCTTCATTCAAACTTCTTATTGCTTTACCACCAATGCCATTACACATGAAACAAGAGAAAGAAATGGTTAGAATCCACAAAAATATGAACATGAACAAGAATTTTCAAGAGGATGCACAAGTTCATCATTAGGGTTCGATGAAGGAATCAGAATTTTGTCAAGGGATTTGTTTTCAATCAACAAAAGGCCTCATACAATTTCATAATTAATCATGGGCCTAAAAGCATTCCTATTGCAAATCACAAAACCTGGTTTTGGTTCACAAAAGAAATTAGGAAAGAAGAGATTCCAAATAAACAACAGCAAATAGTCTGAGCAACTGCACATGGACCAGTTTTGTGGCCTGCTCAAGACTTTGTGGTCCACAAAACAAGACAAAAACTCTTGCCCTGTCCTTTCTATGTGGCTGCCCTGCATCAGAATTTGACAAGAAAAATAGCAAAAACATTTACTGCTATCACTATGTTACAGCAGGGACCAGAAATTGCAAGAGAATGGCAAAGACCAAAACTGTTACACAAAAGCATGCTGCATATTTTCCCAATTTGTTTCCAAACCTAAACAACATCCATCCAACCCTAGAATTGTTCCCAAACGTAGAGACTATATATTACACTGTTTCATTGAGAGAAGGGGGCTCATCTGCAAAACCCTAGCCGCAGCAAATAACCAAACATTTACAAACCATCAATTTGTTCATCATACCAAAAGAAGCGAATTTTCAGAACACAATACTCAGTTCACACAATACTCAGTTCACACAATATTCAGTTCATATAACACCCTAACCATCATCATCTTCCATTACACAAACCCTTCAGAATATTGAGAGAGGAAGAGATTAAAGAACTCAGAAAGAACTAGAAAGATCTCACCCGACTCATAACTGTCTCATCATCATCCTCATCGCAAATCGTTCCACACTGAAACCCCTTTACTCCGTCGCGTTCAACTCAATAACAAACATGGATCACTATAACACCACAGCGATTCACCCAGGCTGAAACCCACAAACCGCAAATTAACAGCGGGAATCAGTCAACAGCAAACCACGCACCGAAATCAGGCTCAGAAGCTCGGAAAGAAGACTCGA
The DNA here is from genome assembly GCF_029867415.1 of Vicia villosa. NCBI lineage: Eukaryota > Viridiplantae > Streptophyta > Magnoliopsida > Fabales > Fabaceae > Vicia > Vicia villosa. The sequence goes on along the minus strand of NW_026705804.1, from coordinate 336,000 downwards.
GCAGAGTAAAGAGTATTTACCTTTATTTTTCTTTTCGTTTCATGCTTGCAACATCATGTAATATCTCTGTAATCTTTGAATCTTCATGGATTGGGGGTATTGGGTTTGTTCGGGATAAGGGTTCAATGTGTTTTGTTGCTATTGTATTATGTTCATTCATGGTTGATCCGAAATCGGGAGAGCAGACCGTGAGAGAGGTGAAATCGAAGGTTTATGTATTGTTGTCGTTTCAGAGAATGGTGAGAATCGAGAGAGAATTTGAGAGTACGAATATGAACGTATTTCTGTTCTAGGGCTTTCAAAACCCGGTTTTGCTCTGGTTAGAGGGCACCGGATCCGGTTCAACCCGGACCGTCCCTGTTTGCTTGTTTCTTTTTTTTGGTTTGCTCTCCCCATGGGCCTTCTTCACACTTCCATTTGAGTCTCAAACCCCCCTTTGGCCCAATATTTGCTCATCTTCTTCTCTTTAATGTTTATTGTAAAATTAAAAGAGAGATTCAGTCTTCTTCTTTTTTTTTTTCATTAAAAATAACAAAACATTTTCTTATTTCATTTTATTTAAATATTTTCAAAAAGACCAAAATATTTTAGATATATGCTTAGATTTCTTTCAATATATTTAAAAATCATTAAAAAGGTTTCTTCTCTACTTAGTTACTAATCTTTTAGAAATAAACCTTATTTGTGTTGATTTATTGTTGTTTTTTCACCTTGTGTATGCTTGTCTTGTGTTTGTTTCTCTTTAGTCATTCATATACTTTATTCTTAGCTAATCAAGATAAAAATGAATACGCGATTAAAATCTACCTTTCGAAATAACTTCAAACGCTTGATCAACATCAAGTTTCTTTCCCGTTACGCTTTATACTCAAAACATGTCATGACAAAAAAATATTGGTCAACACCAAGCGTCTTTTCTTAAACAAAAATCTTTTCTTAAACAAAATGCTCCTTCCCCATTTTCAAATTTTCAAAGTTTTCTTTAAAAATAATCGAATTGAATTTGATCTATAATGGATGAATCAAGAGGGGGTTGTACGTACTTGTACAAGTTGCTTTAAAGCATTTAGACGATGGCCGTTAAGCTTTTGTCTGAATGCTTTGATTCCATTAAAGACCCTTAAAATTCAATTTGTCTCACCTTTCTCTACAAAACGTTTTTTATCAAATCGATTTCGGTTTATAGTGGATGAATCAAGAGGGGGTTGTACGTACTTGTACAAGTTGCTCTAAAGCATTTAGACGATGGCCGTTAAGCTTTTGTTTGAATGCTTTGATTCCATAAAGAAACCTTTTAACTTAGTTCGCAACACTTTTTTTCATAAAAGAGCGATTTACACGTCGTTCATTAAAATCAAACAACAAAAATTCGTAGTTTTATCCCGAACTACGATTGCTCTGACTTTCCCATTGCACTAGGGAATACGTAGGCACAAGACACTAATGTCTTGGCGAGCACGATAATAAAAAACTTTAATTTTGTTTCTTTCTTATAATAATAAAACGCAAGTAAATAATAAGCTAACAATCGATCACGAGAATAACTAAATGGGTCCCATCGAGTACGATGGAGGTAAGGGGTGCTAATACCTTCCCCTTACTTAACCGACTCCCGAACCCTAATCTGGTTATCATATTTATTTTATCCCTTTTATCTTTCTTTGTGGGTTTTATCATTATTTTCCCTTCCCTTTTGGGATAAATAAAATTTGGTGGCGACTCTGTATTTCGAATGTGAAAACGCTCGAATATTTTTGGCCGGCCGCTACAGCTGGCGACTCTGCTGGGGATTACTTAAGAGAGTCAACCCTAGTTTAGTTTTTTTTTTTTGTGATATTTGCTAATTTTATTTACTTGCTTATTTATTGTCTTTATTATATCTTTGTTTGGTTTCTCATTATTATGGTTGGAATCTCTTGATTATTGGCGCATGTGAGAAAAAGTTCTACACCCGAGCTCGAGTGACACGTAAGATAAGATGGTGGTCTAGTATTAAACTTGCTTGACGTAGTGTCAAGTGGGAGATACTAAAACCCCGCCTGGAGTAGGTCCTTTGAGGAGATGTCTGTGACTAAGTAAGTTATTTACTTGGGCTATGATGTTTTCAATTTGGACTGCCGACTCTAGGGACCTTTAGAAAAACCCTAAACCATGACTTTTAGGAAATGGTGGTTTCGCGCCCAACTTGCGTAACGTAACTATTACTGTGGGTAAGTGCGAAAACCACACTCAGAATAGGCTTCATTTGAAAACGTAGTTGGATGGTAAGTTATTTACTAGATGATTGAGTTTTCAAAAGAAGTTTGTAACTCTGAGAACCGTGTCTAGAACCTTTCCAACATAAAAACCTTAGACTCTGTGCCAAGTAATCAGAATCTTTCTCTATCCAATTGATTTGAAATCTACTACTTGTGAATCATAAATTCATGCATCCATAAAAACAGTTTTTCACTTGATTTTCAAGGAACTTAGAGGTCTTTATTTGTGAACATCATAGGTTTCATCAAACTTAATGGATCTTGGGTGTTGATGGGGTGAAAACCCTAATCCATCAAAATGGATGATTAATTTTGATGATAACTCGATCGACGCTTTGATCTAATTTTGGATCTACTTTCTCTCTTCATGCTTTTATGTTAAGAATTCAATATCTTGAGTTCCTTGAAAGTCAAATAAAACCAGCATTTTACATATCATGCATCATGTTGCATTTGGTCTTGCTTTTTAAGAGTTATATAATGTTTTTTTTTCCTTTCTCTTGGTCTTCACAAATCAAGTTGTCTCATCAATACAATACTCGAGCTAAGAGAAAAATGGAAAATATTGAGCAGGAGATTTGTGAACTTCGAAAGGAGATGATTACTTTAAGAGCTGAAGTACAAAACTGATCAAAAGTGGTATTGTGTCTTTTTAAGGAAGCATGGACCTAAGGTTCAAATTAATTGTCCAAATATGGATGAAAGCGTGGTTAATGGATGCCTGGAAGTTAAGGATGTTCCTTAAAGTACATGCCCAGATGGAGAGAGTCTTCTCAGATGATTAGTTCACTTCTGCTTTTCATTTTTGTAATCTTTAAATGACTGGTAATGCTTTGCTTGTATGTAAGAACTTATTTGTTTTTGAATGATAATGATAATACAATGAGTATGTTTGTCTTGAAGTAATCCATTTGTATTCACTCATAAAATGTTTTTTCTGCATTATGATACCAACTTTCCTTTTTGCCTATGCAACTCTTGATGGGAGGATGATGAAATCGAAAGAAAAAAAAAAGTAAACTTTTTGGTTGTATAGTTTTGAATAAAACCTTGCTGATGATGTAAGGCATTGTTTCAAATTCCCAAACACTGGAGATATAAGGAAGATAATCCCTTGTTAACCCCTTTTGAGCTTTGAAGTAGGAGTTTCTTTTCTAAAAAATAAATAAATAACCCTCAAAATTTTAACCTGGGGCAGGGTAGTCTTCAGTTAATTATGAGCGTTCAAAGTTCAAAAAGTGTACACCTAAGGACCAACTAAAATGGTTATCCCTCATCTACCAAAGATTGAGTCGGTCACAATATTCTCCACAAGTCAAAATGACTTATGATCACACGATTTGTTCAAAAAAAAAGTAAAAAAGAGAAAAGCCCGCTAAGTCAGTAAATTGAAAATAAATGACTTAGGCAAAAATTAGGGCATCCCGCTGGACCGTCAATTCATTCAAAAGAATATGTCCAGGAAAAAGTTAGGGAAAGCAAACACGAAAAGTGACGAGAAAGGAATGCAAAGTATAAATCCTAATCAAAAGAACGTATTCGTGTGACTATGAGGAAAAGAGGTGACTGTTACTCAAAAAATTTCATTGGTTCCTTAACTGTCACAAAGTCCTTTTAAAAGGATAACGCTCATGTTAAATTAACTGATTGTAGGATTGGAGAACATCACGGAGAATGGGTGGGGACAAATAAACTTCGAGCCTTTAAATCTTTTTTTGAAAACCGTGAACCAAACCACGTTACAACCCTCAAAAGTCCTAATTGAAGCAAGGTTTATTTCGAAAGCGTACTTTGATAAGATAGTGTTTTCTGACTCCCATGAGTTGTGTAAAGATCAGTGTTGGTATCACTTATGCATGATGTCTTTCAAAAATCAATGACGCATCTTAACCAGTGATTCATTCACAAAGTGTTATGGCATCTATTCAATAAAAACTTCAAGACTTACATGAATGTTGCATTAGAATTATCATTCTCAACATAAACATTTTTTTGCTTGCTAACATTGCTTGATATTAAGGAAGATTACATATAAGCATCAATGATTGAACTTAATCTTTTGAGGTCTGAAACTCTATTGAGAATTTGGAGAATCATTTCAAAGAATGATCACATCCAGGGGCATGTTACCTGAAGACTTTAAGCATGGGAAGGTTGCTTTCCCAAGTGATGCTTTCACAGTTTGTTTACCATTATGGGGTGAAGTTTGAAGATTCCGTTGTGCCAAATACAGTCAATCTGGGGCAGTCACGTCGAGATTCGACGAATCTCTCCAAGAGTTTAAAGATATTGGGGCATTTTTGGATTCCAGGTTTTCTGTAATAATCCTCTTAAGATGTTTTCTTCTAATAAATCGTGCAGTCAGGGGCAGTTACGTTGGGGTTCGACAAAATCTCTCCAAGTGTAATCATGTTCTTAAAATGACGACGAAAGGTTTTTCTTTCAGTTTGTGAACACAAAAGGGAATGATTAAATAACCAAGTATAGAGCCGAGTGGTCGCTCAAAACAGGCTATCATCATGGCATGGTTTGCAGATATTCGCATATAGTGGGTTTGGGATGTGTGATTTAATGTCCCCTAATTGAACACTGAATTTGAATGATCCCCAGTGATCCCTAAAGTTTGTTTCCCTCTCTTTCAAGGTGGAGTTCATGATTATTAATATTAGGAGGTTGGACTACAAACTTTGTTCCAAATGTGTGTTACCATCCCATCAAGAGATTCAAGTGTGATAACAAAATTTTGCTCCATCAGTGACTTTTGTCATCCCCAATGAGGCTCGCCGAGTACTTGATTGTGATATGAAATTTCGGTCATCGCCAGTACATATATCTTTGTCAGTTTTGTCAGCATATACATGACATGCATTCATTCATGGCTACATCATCCATACCTACATTATTCATGTGCATACACATTTCTCGATGTTTCTTTTTGACCTACTTCATTAGGTTGTATCTATCTCCAAAATGATATGCGTCTTCCCTAAGCAGAAAAGTGTATATCCTTTCTAAAACTCCCCACTGAGTTAATCCCTCGTGGGAGTGTTTTTTTAGCTTTCCTTTCCATTTTGGATAGGATAAATCCTTAGATGAGATTATTCCTCATGAGGAAGAGTCTTGGTTGACCGATTCTCTCCAGCTTATTCCTGGACTGATTTTTGTCTCTAATCATTTAGACCTCTCAAATCAATGAAATTTGGATCAAAAGTGTATTTACTTTACACCTTTGATGAAGAGATCCCTGCATCCTCAAGTGAGAGTCGATGTCCAGATGAAGATTCCTGTGCCTTCAGTAAAAGTTGGTATCCAGATGACAAGATTCCTGCATCTTCAACAGTCGATGTCCAGATGAAGATTCCTGTACCTTCAGTGAAAGTTGGTATTCAGATGACAAGATCCCTGCATCTTCAAGTAAAAGGTCGATGTCCAGATGAAGATTCCTGTACCTTCAGTAAAAGTTGGTATTCAGATGACAAGATTCCTGCATCTTCAAGTAAAAAGTCGATGTCCAGATGAAGATTCCTGTACCTTCAGTAAAAGTTGGTATCCAGATGACAAGATTCCTGCATCTTCAGGTAAAAAGTCGATGTCCAGATGAAGATTCCTGTACCTTCAGTGAAAGTTGGTATTCAGATGACAAGATTCCTGCATCTTCAAAAGTCGATGTCCAGATGAAGATTCCTGTACCTTCAGTGAAAGTTGGTATTCAGATGACAAGATCCCTGCATCTTCAAGTAAAAAGTCGATGTCCAGATGAAGATTCCTGTACCTTCAGTAAAAGTTGGTATCCAGATGACAAGATTCCTGCATCTTCAGGTAAAAAGTCGATGTCCAGATGAAGATTCCTGTACCTTCAGTGAAAGTTGGTATTCAGATGACAAGATTCCTGCATCTTCAAAAGTCGATGTCCAGATGAAGATTCCTGTACCTTCAGTGAAAGTTGGTATTCAGATGACAAGATCCCTGCATCTTCAAGTAAAAGGTCGATGTCCAGATGAAGATTCCTGTACCTTCAGTGAAAGTTGGTATTCAGATGACAAGATCCCTGCATCTTCAAGTAAAAGGTCGATGTCCAGATGAAGATTCCTGTACCTTCAGTAAAAGTTGGTATTCAGATGACAAGATCCCTGCATCTTCAAGTAAAAGGTCGATGTCCAGATGAAGATTCCTGTACCTTCAGTAAAAGTTGGTATTCAGATGACAAGATTCCTGCATCTTCAAGTAAAAAGTCGATGTCCAGATGAAGATTCCTGTACCTTCAGTAAAAGTTGGTATCCAGATGACAAGATTCCTGCATCTTCAGGTAAAAAGTCGATGTCCAGATGAAGATTCCTGTACCTTCAGTGAAAGTTGGTATTCAGATGACAAGATTCCTGCATCTTCAAAAGTCGATGTCCAGATGAAGATTCCTGTACCTTCAGTGAAAGTTGGTATTCAGATGACAAGATCCCTGCATCTTCAAGTAAAAGGTCGATGTCCAGATGAAGATTCCTGTACCTTCAGTAAAAGTTGGTATTCAGATGACAAGATTCCTGCATCTTCAAGTAAAAAGTCGATGTCCAGATGAAGATTCCTGTACCTTCAGTAAAAGTTGGTATCCAGATGACAAGATTCCTGCATCTTCAGGTAAAAAGTCGATGTCCAGATGAAGATTCCTGTACCTTCAATAAAATTGGTATTCAGATGACAAGATTCCTGCATCCTCAAGTGAGAGTCGATGTCCAGATGAAGATTCCTGTACCTTCAATAAAAGTTGGTATCCAGATGACAAGATTCCTGCATCTTCAGGTAAAAAGTCGATGTCCAGATGAAGATTCCTGTACCTTCAGTGAAAGTTGGTATTCAGATGACAAGATTCCTGCATCTTCAACAGTCGATGTCCAGATGAAGATTCCTGTACCTTCAATAAAATTGGTATTCAGATGACAAGATTCCTGCATCCTCAAGTGAGAGTCGATGTCCAGATGAAGATTCCTGTACCTTCAATAAAAGTTGGTATTCATATGACAAGATTCCTGCATCCTCAAGTGAGAGTCGATGTCCAGATGAAGATTCCTGTACCTTCAGATAAAGTTGGTATTCAGAAGACAAGATCCCTGCATCCTCAAGTGAGAGTCGATGTCCAGATGAAGATTCCTGTACCTTCAGATAAAGTCGGTATCCAGATGACAAGATTCCTGCATCTTCAAGTAAAAGGTCGATGTCCAGGTGAAGATTCCTGCACCTTCACAAAAATTGGTGTTCAGATGAAGACACTCTTGCATTTTCAAATTTCTTTACCATCAGTAAAAGTTGGTAGTTCGCCTTCAATGAACGTTGGTGTATCCTTCGTTTCTCTATCAGTGTGTTATCTTTCACCTGTGGATTTGTAATCTCTTCTCCAGCGGAGTTAGGTTCCATTCCCTAGCGGGCTTGGACGTCCCTTTGTTACAATCTTTTCTCCAATTGGATTGTTCGGTCAATATTCCCTCCTGGAATTCCTTTGTCTTTTACTTGGTTTCCCTAGTGGTAGTTTGTCTCATGAGACACCTTTTCCTATTAGTTTTCATCATGCATATCATATCATGTACACCTTTGCAGGGCCAAAAATTGTGTATTCTTATATTTAAGTCCCTTCAATCACGTCGAGACGAAGATTTCAATCATCATATCTCCGGCTTGAAGACACTTAAATAGGGGCATCTGTCATACCCCAATTTTTGCCCCATGCATTTTGTTCCATTAAACCATTTGCATATCATTCATTCATTCACTAAGGCATGATTTCAAATGGACGACATTTGTGCAATTTAGGGTTTTATCAGTGTTCTTGTCAAATAAAGATTAATTCATCTGTTTTTATCTCTACATAATGAGCCGCGAGATTAAGGTTTATCTCCCTGTGTTGCTAGAGCATGACGAGTTTTCCAATTGATGATCATTGAATCATGTGTTCTCTTTTTCGTGGCTTCCTCAAGATGTTGCGATTATTATTGAACCATGGTACAAATGTTGAACATAAAGAGGCAGTATGCTATTTGTTTGATGTGCGAGTTTGAATTAGATCTAGGAGTTGACTTGAATTTAGATTCGTTAGTGGAAGTATTCATGCAAGTTCTTAATGCGTTAGAGTTAACTATTGATTCGTAAGGTTCAAGTAATCTTGTCTCGATTCATTTTGAATTCAAATACTATGTTGTATTGGTTTTCAAACGATTTAATCAGATGCAAATTCTATCATTCATTCATAATAATCAAGACGTCATTTAAATTCAAGTTCAAAGATCGTTCAATATTCTTCATTCATTCAAAAATCCACTACATTTATGGTTCAAATTTCATTACAAAAACAAATTCAAGGTCCATTCAACGATTATTACAAACATGAAAGTTAGACAAAGCTAAGTTCTATTTTTGTCTCCAATCTTCTTCTTTTGAAGTTTCCAATCTTCAATCTTCATTCAAACTTCTTATTGCTTTACCACCAATGCCATTACACATGAAACAAGAGAAAGAAATGGTTAGAATCCACAAAAATATGAACATGAACAAGAATTTTCAAGAGGATGCACAAGTTCATCATTAGGGTTCGATGAAGGAATCAGAATTTTGTCAAGGGATTTGTTTTCAATCAACAAAAGGCCTCATACAATTTCATAATTAATCATGGGCCTAAAAGCATTCCTATTGCAAATCACAAAACCTGGTTTTGGTTCACAAAAGAAATTAGGAAAGAAGAGATTCCAAATAAACAACAGCAAATAGTCTGAGCAACTGCACATGGACCAGTTTTGTGGCCTGCTCAAGACTTTGTGGTCCACAAAACAAGACAAAAACTCTTGCCCTGTCCTTTCTATGTGGCTGCCCTGCATCAGAATTTGACAAGAAAAATAGCAAAAACATTTACTGCTATCACTATGTTACAGCAGGGACCAGAAATTGCAAGAGAATGGCAAAGACCAAAACTGTTACACAAAAGCATGCTGCATATTTTCCCAATTTGTTTCCAAACCTAAACAACATCCATCCAACCCTAGAATTGTTCCCAAACGTAGAGACTATATATTACACTGTTTCATTGAGAGAAGGGGGCTCATCTGCAAAACCCTAGCCGCAGCAAATAACCAAACATTTACAAACCATCAATTTGTTCATCATACCAAAAGAAGCGAATTTTCAGAACACAATACTCAGTTCACACAATATTCAGTTCATATAACACCCTAACCATCATCATCTTCCATTACACAAACCCTTCAGAATATTGAGAGAGGAAGAGATTAAAGAACTCAGAAAGAACTAGAAAGATCTCACCCGACTCATAACTGTCTCATCATCATCCTCATCGCAAATCGTTCCACACTGAAACCCCTTTACTCCGTCGCGTTCAACTCAATAACAAACATGGATCACTATAACACCACAGCGATTCACCCAGGCTGAAACCCACAAACCGCAAATTAACAGCGGGAATCAGTCAACACAGCAAACCACGCACCGAAATCAGGCTCAGAAGCTCGGAAAGAAGACTCGAGCAGAGTAAAGAGTATTTACCTTTATTTTTCTTTTCGTTTCATGCTTGCAACATCATGTAATATCTCTGTAATCTTTGAATCTTCATGGATTGGGGGTATTGGGTTTGTTCGGGATAAGGGTTCAATGTGTTTTGTTGCTATTGTATTATGTTCATTCATGGTTGATCCGAAATCGGGAGAGCAGACCGTGAGAGAGGTGAAATCGAAGGTTTATGTATTGTTGTCGTTTCAGAGAATGGTGAGAATCGAGAGAGAATTTGAGAGTACGAATATGAACGTATTTCTGTTCTAGGGCTTTCAAAACCCGGTTTTGCTCTGGTTAGAGGGCACCGGATCCGGTTCAACCCGGACCGTCCCTGTTTGCTTGTTTCTTTTTTTTGGTTTGCTCTCCCCATGGGCCTTCTTCACACTTCCATTTGAGTCTCAAACCCCCCTTTGGCCCAATATTTGCTCATCTTCTTCTCTTTAATGTTTATTGTAAAATTAAAAGAGAGATTCAGTCTTCTTCTTTTTTTTTTTCATTAAAAATAACAAAACATTTTCTTATTTCATTTTATTTAAATATTTTCAAAAAGACCAAAATATTTTAGATATATGCTTAGATTTCTTTCAATATATTTAAAAATCATTAAAAAGGTTTCTTCTCTACTTAGTTACTAATCTTTTAGAAATAAACCTTATTTGTGTTGATTTATTGTTGTTTTTTCACCTTGTGTATGCTTGTCTTGTGTTTGTTTCTCTTTAGTCATTCATATACTTTATTCTTAGCTAATCAAGATAAAAATGAATACGCGATTAAAATCTACCTTTCGAAATAACTTCAAACGCTTGATCAACATCAAGTTTCTTTCCCGTTACGCTTTATACTCAAAACATGTCATGACAAAAAAATATTGGTCAACACCAAGCGTCTTTTCTTAAACAAAAATCTTTTCTTAAACAAAATGCTCCTTCCCCATTTTCAAATTTTCAAAGTTTTCTTTAAAAATAATCGAATTGAATTTGATCTATAATGGATGAATCAAGAGGGGGTTGTACGTACTTGTACAAGTTGCTTTAAAGCATTTAGACGATGGCCGTTAAGCTTTTGTCTGAATGCTTTGATTCCATTAAAGACCCTTAAAATTCAATTTGTCTCACCTTTCTCTACAAAACGTTTTTTATCAAATCGATTTCGGTTTATAGTGGATGAATCAAGAGGGGGTTGTACGTACTTGTACAAGTTGCTCTAAAGCATTTAGACGATGGCCGTTAAGCTTTTGTTTGAATGCTTTGATTCCATAAAGAAACCTTTTAACTTAGTTCGCAACACTTTTTTTCATAAAAGAGCGATTTACACGTCGTTCATTAAAATCAAACAACAAAAATTCGTAGTTTTATCCCGAACTACGATTGCTCTGACTTTCCCATTGCACTAGGGAATACGTAGGCACAAGACACTAATGTCTTGGCGAGCACGATAATAAAAAACTTTAATTTTGTTTCTTTCTTATAATAATAAAACGCAAGTAAATAATAAGCTAACAATCGATCACGAGAATAACTAAATGGGTCCCATCGAGTACGATGGAGGTAAGGGGTGCTAATACCTTCCCCTTACTTAACCGACTCCCGAACCCTAATCTGGTTATCATATTTATTTTATCCCTTTTATCTTTCTTTGTGGGTTTTATCATTATTTTCCCTTCCCTTTTGGGATAAATAAAATTTGGTGGCGACTCTGTATTTCGAATGTGAAAACGCTCGAATATTTTTGGCCGGCCGCTACAGCTGGCGACTCTGCTGGGGATTACTTAAGAGAGTCAACCCTAGTTTAGTTTTTTTTTTTTGTGATATTTGCTAATTTTATTTACTTGCTTATTTATTGTCTTTATTATATCTTTGTTTGGTTTCTCATTATTATGGTTGGAATCTCTTGATTATTGGCGCATGTGAGAAAAAGTTCTACACCCGAGCTCGAGTGACACGTAAGATAAGATGGTGGTCTAGTATTAAACTTGCTTGACGTAGTGTCAAGTGGGAGATACTAAAACCCCGCCTGGAGTAGGTCCTTTGAGGAGATGTCTGTGACTAAGTAAGTTATTTACTTGGGCTATGATGTTTTCAATTTGGACTGCCGACTCTAGGGACCTTTAGAAAAACCCTAAACCATGACTTTTAGGAAATGGTGGTTTCGCGCCCAACTTGCGTAACGTAACTATTACTGTGGGTAAGTGCGAAAACCACACTCAGAATAGGCTTCATTTGAAAACGTAGTTGGATGGTAAGTTATTTACTAGATGATTGAGTTTTCAAAAGAAGTTTGTAACTCTGAGAACCGTGTCTAGAACCTTTCCAACATAAAAACCTTAGACTCTGTGCCAAGTAATCAGAATCTTTCTCTATCCAATTGATTTGAAATCTACTACTTGTGAATCATAAATTCATGCATCCATAAAAACAGTTTTTCACTTGATTTTCAAGGAACTTAGAGGTCTTTATTTGTGAACATCATAGGTTTCATCAAACTTAATGGATCTTGGGTGTTGATGGGGTGAAAACCCTAATCCATCAAAATGGATGATTAATTTTGATGATAACTCGATCGACGCTTTGATCTAATTTTGGATCTACTTTCTCTCTTCATGCTTTTATGTTAAGAATTCAATATCTTGAGTTCCTTGAAAGTCAAATAAAACCAGCATTTTACATATCATGCATCATGTTGCATTTGGTCTTGCTTTTTAAGAGTTATATAATGTTTTTTTTTCCTTTCTCTTGGTCTTCACAAATCAAGTTGTCTCATCAATACAATACTCGAGCTAAGAGAAAAATGGAAAATATTGAGCAGGAGATTTGTGAACTTCGAAAGGAGATGATTACTTTAAGAGCTGAAGTACAAAACTGATCAAAAGTGGTATTGTGTCTTTTTAAGGAAGCATGGACCTAAGGTTCAAATTAATTGTCCAAATATGGATGAAAGCGTGGTTAATGGATGCCTGGAAGTTAAGGATGTTCCTTAAAGTACATGCCCAGATGGAGAGAGTCTTCTCAGATGATTAGTTCACTTCTGCTTTTCATTTTTGTAATCTTTAAATGACTGGTAATGCTTTGCTTGTATGTAAGAACTTATTTGTTTTTGAATGATAATGATAATACAATGAGTATGTTTGTCTTGAAGTAATCCATTTGTATTCACTCATAAAATGTTTTTTCTGCATTATGATACCAACTTTCCTTTTTGCCTATGCAACTCTTGATGGGAGGATGATGAAATCGAAAGAAAAAAAAAAGTAAACTTTTTGGTTGTATAGTTTTGAATAAAACCTTGCTGATGATGTAAGGCATTGTTTCAAATTCCCAAACACTGGAGATATAAGGAAGATAATCCCTTGTTAACCCCTTTTGAGCTTTGAAGTAGGAGTTTCTTTTCTAAAAAATAAATAAATAACCCTCAAAATTTTAACCTGGGGCAGGGTAGTCTTCAGTTAATTATGAGCGTTCAAAGTTCAAAAAGTGTACACCTAAGGACCAACTAAAATGGTTATCCCTCATCTACCAAAGATTGAGTCGGTCACAATATTCTCCACAAGTCAAAATGACTTATGATCACACGATTTGTTCAAAAAAAAAGTAAAAAAGAGAAAAGCCCGCTAAGTCAGTAAATTGAAAATAAATGACTTAGGCAAAAATTAGGGCATCCCGCTGGACCGTCAATTCATTCAAAAGAATATGTCCAGGAAAAAGTTAGGGAAAGCAAACACGAAAAGTGACGAGAAAGGAATGCAAAGTATAAATCCTAATCAAAAGAACGTATTCGTGTGACTATGAGGAAAAGAGGTGACTGTTACTCAAAAAATTTCATTGGTTCCTTAACTGTCACAAAGTCCTTTTAAAAGGATAACGCTCATGTTAAATTAACTGATTGTAGGATTGGAGAACATCACGGAGAATGGGTGGGGACAAATAAACTTCGAGCCTTTAAATCTTTTTTTGAAAACCGTGAACCAAACCACGTTACAACCCTCAAAAGTCCTAATTGAAGCAAGGTTTATTTCGAAAGCGTACTTTGATAAGATAGTGTTTTCTGACTCCCATGAGTTGTGTAAAGATCAGTGTTGGTATCACTTATGCATGATGTCTTTCAAAAATCAATGACGCATCTTAACCAGTGATTCATTCACAAAGTGTTATGGCATCTATTCAATAAAAACTTCAAGACTTACATGAATGTTGCATTAGAATTATCATTCTCAACATAAACATTTTTTTGCTTGCTAACATTGCTTGATATTAAGGAAGATTACATATAAGCATCAATGATTGAACTTAATCTTTTGAGGTCTGAAACTCTATTGAGAATTTGGAGAATCATTTCAAAGAATGATCACATCCAGGGGCATGTTACCTGAAGACTTTAAGCATGGGAAGGTTGCTTTCCCAAGTGATGCTTTCACAGTTTGTTTACCATTATGGGGTGAAGTTTGAAGATTCCGTTGTGCCAAATACAGTCAATCTGGGGCAGTCACGTCGAGATTCGACGAATCTCTCCAAGAGTTTAAAGATATTGGGGCATTTTTGGATTCCAGGTTTTCTGTAATAATCCTCTTAAGATGTTTTCTTCTAATAAATCGTGCAGTCAGGGGCAGTTACGTTGGGGTTCGACAAAATCTCTCCAAGTGTAATCATGTTCTTAAAATGACGACGAAAGGTTTTTCTTTCAGTTTGTGAACACAAAAGGGAATGATTAAATAACCAAGTATAGAGCCGAGTGGTCGCTCAAAACAGGCTATCATCATGGCATGGTTTGCAGATATTCGCATATAGTGGGTTTGGGATGTGTGATTTAATGTCCCCTAATTGAACACTGAATTTGAATGATCCCCAGTGATCCCTAAAGTTTGTTTCCCTCTCTTTCAAGGTGGAGTTCATGATTATTAATATTAGGAGGTTGGACTACAAACTTTGTTCCAAATGTGTGTTACCATCCCATCAAGAGATTCAAGTGTGATAACAAAATTTTGCTCCATCAGTGACTTTTGTCATCCCCAATGAGGCTCGCCGAGTACTTGATTGTGATATGAAATTTCGGTCATCGCCAGTACATATATCTTTGTCAGTTTTGTCAGCATATACATGACATGCATTCATTCATGGCTACATCATCCATACCTACATTATTCATGTGCATACACATTTCTCGATGTTTCTTTTTGACCTACTTCATTAGGTTGTATCTATCTCCAAAATGATATGCGTCTTCCCTAAGCAGAAAAGTGTATATCCTTTCTAAAACTCCCCACTGAGTTAATCCCTCGTGGGAGTGTTTTTTTAGCTTTCCTTTCCATTTTGGATAGGATAAATCCTTAGATGAGATTATTCCTCATGAGGAAGAGTCTTGGTTGACCGATTCTCTCCAGCTTATTCCTGGACTGATTTTTGTCTCTAATCATTTAGACCTCTCAAATCAATGAAATTTGGATCAAAAGTGTATTTACTTTACACCTTTGATGAAGAGATCCCTGCATCCTCAAGTGAGAGTCGATGTCCAGATGAAGATTCCTGTGCCTTCAGTAAAAGTTGGTATCCAGATGACAAGATTCCTGCATCTTCAACAGTCGATGTCCAGATGAAGATTCCTGTACCTTCAGTGAAAGTTGGTATTCAGATGACAAGATCCCTGCATCTTCAAGTAAAAGGTCGATGTCCAGATGAAGATTCCTGTACCTTCAGTAAAAGTTGGTATTCAGATGACAAGATTCCTGCATCTTCAAGTAAAAAGTCGATGTCCAGATGAAGATTCCTGTACCTTCAGTAAAAGTTGGTATCCAGATGACAAGATTCCTGCATCTTCAGGTAAAAAGTCGATGTCCAGATGAAGATTCCTGTACCTTCAGTGAAAGTTGGTATTCAGATGACAAGATTCCTGCATCTTCAAAAGTCGATGTCCAGATGAAGATTCCTGTACCTTCAGTGAAAGTTGGTATTCAGATGACAAGATCCCTGCATCTTCAAGTAAAAAGTCGATGTCCAGATGAAGATTCCTGTACCTTCAGTAAAAGTTGGTATCCAGATGACAAGATTCCTGCATCTTCAGGTAAAAAGTCGATGTCCAGATGAAGATTCCTGTACCTTCAGTGAAAGTTGGTATTCAGATGACAAGATTCCTGCATCTTCAAAAGTCGATGTCCAGATGAAGATTCCTGTACCTTCAGTGAAAGTTGGTATTCAGATGACAAGATCCCTGCATCTTCAAGTAAAAGGTCGATGTCCAGATGAAGATTCCTGTACCTTCAGTGAAAGTTGGTATTCAGATGACAAGATCCCTGCATCTTCAAGTAAAAGGTCGATGTCCAGATGAAGATTCCTGTACCTTCAGTAAAAGTTGGTATTCAGATGACAAGATCCCTGCATCTTCAAGTAAAAGGTCGATGTCCAGATGAAGATTCCTGTACCTTCAGTAAAAGTTGGTATTCAGATGACAAGATTCCTGCATCTTCAAGTAAAAAGTCGATGTCCAGATGAAGATTCCTGTACCTTCAGTAAAAGTTGGTATCCAGATGACAAGATTCCTGCATCTTCAGGTAAAAAGTCGATGTCCAGATGAAGATTCCTGTACCTTCAGTGAAAGTTGGTATTCAGATGACAAGATTCCTGCATCTTCAAAAGTCGATGTCCAGATGAAGATTCCTGTACCTTCAGTGAAAGTTGGTATTCAGATGACAAGATCCCTGCATCTTCAAGTAAAAGGTCGATGTCCAGATGAAGATTCCTGTACCTTCAGTAAAAGTTGGTATTCAGATGACAAGATTCCTGCATCTTCAAGTAAAAAGTCGATGTCCAGATGAAGATTCCTGTACCTTCAGTAAAAGTTGGTATCCAGATGACAAGATTCCTGCATCTTCAGGTAAAAAGTCGATGTCCAGATGAAGATTCCTGTACCTTCAATAAAATTGGTATTCAGATGACAAGATTCCTGCATCCTCAAGTGAGAGTCGATGTCCAGATGAAGATTCCTGTACCTTCAATAAAAGTTGGTATCCAGATGACAAGATTCCTGCATCTTCAGGTAAAAAGTCGATGTCCAGATGAAGATTCCTGTACCTTCAGTGAAAGTTGGTATTCAGATGACAAGATTCCTGCATCTTCAACAGTCGATGTCCAGATGAAGATTCCTGTACCTTCAATAAAATTGGTATTCAGATGACAAGATTCCTGCATCCTCAAGTGAGAGTCGATGTCCAGATGAAGATTCCTGTACCTTCAATAAAAGTTGGTATTCATATGACAAGATTCCTGCATCCTCAAGTGAGAGTCGATGTCCAGATGAAGATTCCTGTACCTTCAGATAAAGTTGGTATTCAGAAGACAAGATCCCTGCATCCTCAAGTGAGAGTCGATGTCCAGATGAAGATTCCTGTACCTTCAGATAAAGTCGGTATCCAGATGACAAGATTCCTGCATCTTCAAGTAAAAGGTCGATGTCCAGGTGAAGATTCCTGCACCTTCACAAAAATTGGTGTTCAGATGAAGACACTCTTGCATTTTCAAATTTCTTTACCATCAGTAAAAGTTGGTAGTTCGCCTTCAATGAACGTTGGTGTATCCTTCGTTTCTCTATCAGTGTGTTATCTTTCACCTGTGGATTTGTAATCTCTTCTCCAGCGGAGTTAGGTTCCATTCCCTAGCGGGCTTGGACGTCCCTTTGTTACAATCTTTTCTCCAATTGGATTGTTCGGTCAATATTCCCTCCTGGAATTCCTTTGTCTTTTACTTGGTTTCCCTAGTGGTAGTTTGTCTCATGAGACACCTTTTCCTATTAGTTTTCATCATGCATATCATATCATGTACACCTTTGCAGGGCCAAAAATTGTGTATTCTTATATTTAAGTCCCTTCAATCACGTCGAGACGAAGATTTCAATCATCATATCTCCGGCTTGAAGACACTTAAATAGGGGCATCTGTCATACCCCAATTTTTGCCCCATGCATTTTGTTCCATTAAACCATTTGCATATCATTCATTCATTCACTAAGGCATGATTTCAAATGGACGACATTTGTGCAATTTAGGGTTTTATCAGTGTTCTTGTCAAATAAAGATTAATTCATCTGTTTTTATCTCTACATAATGAGCCGCGAGATTAAGGTTTATCTCCCTGTGTTGCTAGAGCATGACGAGTTTTCCAATTGATGATCATTGAATCATGTGTTCTCTTTTTCGTGGCTTCCTCAAGATGTTGCGATTATTATTGAACCATGGTACAAATGTTGAACATAAAGAGGCAGTATGCTATTTGTTTGATGTGCGAGTTTGAATTAGATCTAGGAGTTGACTTGAATTTAGATTCGTTAGTGGAAGTATTCATGCAAGTTCTTAATGCGTTAGAGTTAACTATTGATTCGTAAGGTTCAAGTAATCTTGTCTCGATTCATTTTGAATTCAAATACTATGTTGTATTGGTTTTCAAACGATTTAATCAGATGCAAATTCTATCATTCATTCATAATAATCAAGACGTCATTTAAATTCAAGTTCAAAGATCGTTCAATATTCTTCATTCATTCAAAAATCCACTACATTTATGGTTCAAATTTCATTACAAAAACAAATTCAAGGTCCATTCAACGATTATTACAAACATGAAAGTTAGACAAAGCTAAGTTCTATTTTTGTCTCCAATCTTCTTCTTTTGAAGTTTCCAATCTTCAATCTTCATTCAAACTTCTTATTGCTTTACCACCAATGCCATTACACATGAAACAAGAGAAAGAAATGGTTAGAATCCACAAAAATATGAACATGAACAAGAATTTTCAAGAGGATGCACAAGTTCATCATTAGGGTTCGATGAAGGAATCAGAATTTTGTCAAGGGATTTGTTTTCAATCAACAAAAGGCCTCATACAATTTCATAATTAATCATGGGCCTAAAAGCATTCCTATTGCAAATCACAAAACCTGGTTTTGGTTCACAAAAGAAATTAGGAAAGAAGAGATTCCAAATAAACAACAGCAAATAGTCTGAGCAACTGCACATGGACCAGTTTTGTGGCCTGCTCAAGACTTTGTGGTCCACAAAACAAGACAAAAACTCTTGCCCTGTCCTTTCTATGTGGCTGCCCTGCATCAGAATTTGACAAGAAAAATAGCAAAAACATTTACTGCTATCACTATGTTACAGCAGGGACCAGAAATTGCAAGAGAATGGCAAAGACCAAAACTGTTACACAAAAGCATGCTGCATATTTTCCCAATTTGTTTCCAAACCTAAACAACATCCATCCAACCCTAGAATTGTTCCCAAACGTAGAGACTATATAATACACTGTTTCATTGAGAGAAGGGGGCTCATCTGCAAAACCCTAGCCGCAGCAAATAACCAAACATTTACAAACCATCAATTTGTTCATCATACCAAAAGAAGCGAATTTTCAGAACACAATACTCAGTTCACACAATACTCAGTTCACACAATATTCAGTTCATATAACACCCTAACCATCATCATCTTCCATTACACAAACCCTTCAGAATATTGAGAGAGGAAGAGATTAAAGAACTCAGAAAGAACTAGAAAGATCTCACCCGACTCATAACTGTCTCATCATCATCCTCATCGCAAATCGTTCCACACTGAAACCCCTTTACTCCGTCGCGTTCAACTCAATAACAAACATGGATCACTATAACACCACAGCGATTCACCCAGGCTGAAACCCACAAACCGCAAATTAACAGCGGGAATCAGTCAACAGCAAACCACGCACCGAAATCAGGCTCAGAAGCTCGGAAAGAAGACTCGAGCAGAGTAAAGAGTATTTACCTTTATTTTTCTTTTCGTTTCATGCTTGCAACATCATGTAATATCTCTGTAATCTTTGAATCTTCATGGATTGGGGGTATTGGGTTTGTTCGGGATAAGGGTTCAATGTGTTTTGTTGCTATTGTATTATGTTCATTCATGGTTGATCCGAAATCGGGAGAGCAGACCGTGAGAGAGGTGAAATCGAAGGTTTATGTATTGTTGTCGTTTCAGAGAATGGTGAGAATCGAGAGAGAATTTGAGAGTACGAATATGAACGTATTTCTGTTCTAGGGCTTTCAAAACCCGGTTTTGCTCTGGTTAGAGGGCACCGGATCCGGTTCAACCCGGACCGTCCCTGTTTGCTTGTTTCTTTTTTTTGGTTTGCTCTCCCCATGGGCCTTCTTCACACTTCCATTTGAGTCTCAAACCCCCCTTTGGCCCAATATTTGCTCATCTTCTTCTCTTTAATGTTTATTGTAAAATTAAAAGAGAGATTCAGTCTTCTTCTTTTTTTTTTTCATTAAAAATAACAAAACATTTTCTTATTTCATTTTATTTAAATATTTTCAAAAAGACCAAAATATTTTAGATATATGCTTAGATTTCTTTCAATATATTTAAAAATCATTAAAAAGGTTTCTTCTCTACTTAGTTACTAATCTTTTAGAAATAAACCTTATTTGTGTTGATTTATTGTTGTTTTTTCACCTTGTGTATGCTTGTCTTGTGTTTGTTTCTCTTTAGTCATTCATATACTTTATTCTTAGCTAATCAAGATAAAAATGAATACGCGATTAAAATCTACCTTTCGAAATAACTTCAAACGCTTGATCAACATCAAGTTTCTTTCCCGTTACGCTTTATACTCAAAACATGTCATGACAAAAAAATATTGGTCAACACCAAGCGTCTTTTCTTAAACAAAAATCTTTTCTTAAACAAAATGCTCCTTCCCCATTTTCAAATTTTCAAAGTTTTCTTTAAAAATAATCGAATTGAATTTGATCTATAATGGATGAATCAAGAGGGGGTTGTACGTACTTGTACAAGTTGCTTTAAAGCATTTAGACGATGGCCGTTAAGCTTTTGTCTGAATGCTTTGATTCCATTAAAGACCCTTAAAATTCAATTTGTCTCACCTTTCTCTACAAAACGTTTTTTATCAAATCGATTTCGGTTTATAGTGGATGAATCAAGAGGGGGTTGTACGTACTTGTACAAGTTGCTCTAAAGCATTTAGACGATGGCCGTTAAGCTTTTGTTTGAATGCTTTGATTCCATAAAGAAACCTTTTAACTTAGTTCGCAACACTTTTTTTCATAAAAGAGCGATTTACACGTCGTTCATTAAAATCAAACAACAAAAATTCGTAGTTTTATCCCGAACTACGATTGCTCTGACTTTCCCATTGCACTAGGGAATACGTAGGCACAAGACACTAATGTCTTGGCGAGCACGATAATAAAAAACTTTAATTTTGTTTCTTTCTTATAATAATAAAACGCAAGTAAATAATAAGCTAACAATCGATCACGAGAATAACTAAATGGGTCCCATCGAGTACGATGGAGGTAAGGGGTGCTAATACCTTCCCCTTACTTAACCGACTCCCGAACCCTAATCTGGTTATCATATTTATTTTATCCCTTTTATCTTTCTTTGTGGGTTTTATCATTATTTTCCCTTCCCTTTTGGGATAAATAAAATTTGGTGGCGACTCTGTATTTCGAATGTGAAAACGCTCGAATATTTTTGGCCGGCCGCTACAGCATGGAAGCAGTGCTCCCTATTGAGGTTGAGATTCCATCATTGAGAGTTTTAATGGAAACCAAGTTATCTGAGGCTGAGTGGTGTCAAAGTAGGTTTGATCAATTGAATTTGATAGAAGAAAAGAGGATGACGGCTTTATGCCATGGTCAGTTGTACCAGAAAAGAATGAAGAAAGCGTTCGATAAGAAGGTTCGACCTCGTGTATTCAGAGAAGGCGACCTCGTGCTCAAAAGAATCTTGTCTTTTACCTCCGATTCAAGGGGCAAATGGACTCCTAATTTTGAAGGACCATATGTTGTTAAGAAAGCCTTCTCTGGCGGTGCATTAATTCTTACAACTATGGATGGAGAGGAGCTCCCCCGTCCCGTGAATGCTGATGTAGTCAAGAAATACTTTGCCTAAAAATAATAAAAGAACAGCTCGCTAAGTTGAAAACTCGAAAGGGCGGCTTAGGCAAAAAAGAGCGTCTCGGTGGATTGAAAACCCGAAAGGGCGGTCCAGGCAAAAGTTAGGGATTCATGGCAAGTAACTACATCAGACAAGACTTGATCATCAGCAGTCATCTGTTTATCATGAAGAAGTTCAACACATTTCAACGGAAGCCTTTGCTCAGGAATTCCAAGTTGAGAGAGAGGATGGGGTCATTACATTTCAATGTACCTTTTCCACAAAATTACCACTTTCCAAATTTTGTAATAATCCATGGGGTCTTGCCTTTTGCAGGCTACCATTCTATTAAAAATGTTTGAGCCTTTACCCTTTATTGGCAATCTCATTTCTTCCATATCTCTCAAAATGTCATTTATTGTTGATAGTAATTTTTGAAACAAAAAGAAAATTGATTTCAACAAAATCCTTTTGAAAATTATAAAAGAAGTTTTACTTTGATTCATGAGTACATTACAAGGAATGGATATGCTGATGTATTCATAATGCAAAAGAAGAAGAATGTGTTCCACTCAATGCACCTTTGGCCTGGTTCAAATATGGTGTAGAACTCAACTACTGTGTTCTCTTAGCTCTGATATTCCCTAATGTTGGGCAGCATTTATTCTAAAGCCATCAAAAGATTGTTATAGCAGTTTTTGCTCTGATGTTCAGCTTGAGACGTGCTTGATTATGTTATCTTCGCACTCCATCGCATGAGTTAATTCTTGTGCTAAGTTTTGGCAGCATATGCATCATTAATATACATAAAAAACAGTCATACATTTCACATTTGCTATCATGAAGTTTACTGTCAAACAGATTGCTCTCTCATTTAGAGTGTCTTAAGCAGAAAAAAAAACTCACTTTCCTTGAAAATCCCCACTGAATTTGTTTCTAGGTGGATAATATGTTTCAGTTTTTCTGTTCAGATGACTACGAACAGAAGACCAGTGAGTTTCTCCCTCACATGGTCCAGTCTTTTTGGCAGCTTCTTTCCATTTTGGTCATGGATTGAATTTTTGTCACTGGATGATGAATATTGAGACTAGGCATTTATGTATGCATCCTCAAATCATTGAAAAAATATTATTGATTGCTCTTCACCATCATTGGTACAATGGGGCATCTCTTTATACCTTCAGTGGAACGTTGGTATGTGTTATCGTCAGTGGTACGGCGGTACATCTCTTTCATCGTCAGTGGTACGTCGATGATTTATCTCTTTTATATCATCAGTGGTACGGTGGTATATCTCTTTCATACCTTCAGTGGAACGTTGGTATGTGTTATCGTAAATGGTACGACGGTACATCTCTTTCATCGTCAGTGGTACGTCGATGAATCATCTCCTTTTATATCATCAGTGGTACGGTGGTATACCTCTTCATGCCTTCAGTGGAACGTTGGTATGTGTTATCGTCAGTGGTACGGTGGTACATCTCTTTCATCGTCAGTGGTACGTCGATGAATCATCTCTTTTTATATCATCAGTGGTACGGTGGTATACCTCTTCATGCCTTCAGTGGAACGTTGGTATGTGTTATCGTCAGTGGTACGGCGGTACATCTCTTTCATCGTCAGTGGTACGTCGATGATTTATCCCTTTTATATCATCAGTGGTACGGTGGTATATCTCTTTCATGCCTTCAGTAGAACGTTGGTATGTGTTATCGTCAGTGGTACGGCGGTACATCTCTTTCATCGTCAGTGGTACGTCGATGATTTATTCCTTTTATATCATCAGTGGTACGGTGGTATACCTCTTCATGCCTTCAGTGGAACGTTGGTATGTGTTATCGTCAGTGGTACGGCGGTACATCTCTTTCATCGTCAGTGGTACGTCGATGATTTATCCCTTTTATATCATCAGTGGTACGGTGGTATATCTCTTTCATGCCTTCAGTGGAACGTTGGTATGTGTTATTGTCAGTGGTACGGCGGTACATCTCTTTCATCGTCAGTGGTACGTCGATGATTTATCCCTTTTATATCATCAGTGGTACGGTGGTATATCTCTTTCATGCCTTCAGTGGAACGTTGGTATGTGTTATCGTCAGTGGTACGGCGGTACATCTCTTTCATCGTCAGTGGTACGTCGATGATTTATCCCTTTTATATCATCAGTGGTACGGTGGTATATCTCTTTCATGCCTTCAGTGGAACGTTGGTATGTGTTATCGTCAGTGGTACGGCGGTACATCTCTTTCATCGTCAGTGGTACGTCGATGATTTATCCCTTTTATATCATCAGTGGTACGGTGGTATACTTCTTCATGCCTTCAGTGGAACGTTGGTATGTGTTATCGTCAGTGGTACGGCGGTACATCTCTTCATATCATCAGTGGTACGATGGTGTGATTTCTGATAACGGAAGATTGACATTCTGATTCAGGA
Source organism: Vicia villosa (assembly GCF_029867415.1). Classification (NCBI taxonomy): domain Eukaryota; kingdom Viridiplantae; phylum Streptophyta; class Magnoliopsida; order Fabales; family Fabaceae; genus Vicia; species Vicia villosa. The sequence goes on along the minus strand of NW_026705804.1, from coordinate 311,843 downwards.
TGCATACTTTCTCATCCCCAGTGAAAGAGGATGTTCCCCTTTTCTCATCCCCAGTGAAAGAGGATTCTATAACCTCTCTGACGCGAAGTGTTTTCCCCAGAGAAATTTCTTTCCAAAGTTTCATCTCACCAACAAAGTCTTGCCTTCCCCAGCGGAGATTTGCCAGCAAGACATTTATTTTCCCCAGTGGAGTACCTTTTACTCCCCAGCGTTGTCATGCTTTATTATCATCATATGCATTCATTAAACATTGCATTGCATCTTAGGATCAAAAATTGTGTTTTATATATTTAAGTCTCTTCGATTTTGTCAAAACGAAGATTTCCAATCATCGTATCTCCAAATCGAAGAAACTTAAATAGGGGCATCTGTCATACCCCAATTTTTGACCCTAAGATCCTATATCATTCATATCCCAATCACTAATCAAGAGCTTCACTTGGAAGTTTTGTTTATGGTGTTGCACTCACCTCATCAATAAGAGGGACCATCAAGCACCAATGATTGTTTATCTTGTATACATATTATACTAACCCAAATACCAAAAACATTGCTTTGTTTCTTTGTAGGCTTTTATTTTGTAGGTACCAAGCCAAGACATGCAATAAACAAGGCATTTTTCAAATTTTTGACTGATGAAATCGATTTCCCTACTGGGTAAATCGATTTCCCTGCAGCAATCTTCAACAAAATCACATTCTGGACAGCATGAAATCGATTTCCCTCCTGGGTAAATCGATTTCCCTAGTGTATTTTGCGCCAAATTCTCTTCTAGAACAGAGTGAAATCGATTTCACTCCTGGGGAAATCGATTTCCTTAAGGCGAAATTCAAAAAAAATAGAGAGGGAAGCTTGATTTGATTTTGGCACCTATTTTCTTTGACCATTTTTGTCATTTTACCAATTTTCCACCTCATCAAAATAATTCTCTTCATTAAACCCACTTAAACCCCATTTTACCACTTTTTACCATTTAATTGCCACTTTAATCACCAATTAAACACAAGCTAATTACCAAATGCAAAAAGACCAAATTACCACTACTCTTGCTCTCATCCTATAAATAGAGCCCACTACTCTCTCATTTCTCAAGCTTTGAAAGCCAAAAAACCCCTTGCAATTTCTCTCCTCATCCCTACCAAATTCACCAAAGCTCTTTGTTCTTTCATAAAGTTTGTGAGTCACATCTTGAACCTCACAAACTTTGAGCTAAACCACCATCTATTTCACTCTTTTTTTCTTCAATTGTTGAGAGATCAAGATTTGTGTTAGTGATTCTTGAAGTAGATCTAAGTTTTGTTCAAGATTTGGTAATTTTCTTCATCCTTTTTGTATATCACAATGTGATTCTTTGTTGTTTGTGTTCAATGCATCTTTGATGCTATATTGGTGCTATTTGTTGGTGATTTGATGGAAAATTCGTGCTCTAATTGATGTGTGATCATAAGGTGTTTGTATATTTGTTCAAGTCAAGTTTCATGCCTTTAAATGCTGTTTTTGCTGAAATTTACACTGAGGAAATCGATTTCCTTAAGGCTGAAATCGATTTCCTGCTGAACGTAACTTGTTTTTTTTGAAACCTGCACTATGGAAATCGATTTCCCCTGCATGAAATCGATTTCCAGCAGGCAGAATGTGGTTTTTTGCCTTTTTTTGTGTTTGTTTTGGCTTCCTTCTTCCTACACTTCATTAATATCATTGGATCTAGGGTGTTGATGGGTTTGAAATGACCTAATCCACCAAAATGGATGAATGATATTAATGATAGTGTGAGTTGATTATCTTTTGTGTTTTCATTCTTATTTTCATCTTATCTTTCTTTTGATCGATGAAAGTCTTGACATCTTGAGGATTCTATGGATTCTTGATGAAGACTATATCAATTTGTTTTCATTCTTATCTTTTCATCTTATTTCCTTTTGATCGATGAAAGTCTTAATATCTTGAGAATTCTATGGATTCTTGATGAAGACTAGATCAATTTGTTTTTATTCTTATCTTTTTCATCTTATTTTCTATTGATCGATGAAAGTCTTGATATCTTGAGAATTCTATGGATTCCTGATAAAGGCTAGATCATTTCTTCTTCTCCTTCTTATTTCTTTTGATTGATGATCTTGATACATGGAGAGTTCTCCTACATTTGTCCCGACTCGATAAAAGATCAAATATGGAAGAGAATTGTATGCGGTGATTTAAGACTTGTGGAGGTATTTATCGTGTAGTCGCTATGATTTTTATCAAGCTTCTGATAAACCTCCATTGAATTTAAATCCGAGTACATCATTCACTCACCATCGATCTTCATTACTAACTTTGATAACATACTTGACAAGTTTCAAGATGGTTATCTTTAACATATAACAACTAACTTTAATTTCCGCCATTTATTATACCGCTCTTTATATTTCTCGCTTTATCGCTTTATTTTATCATTTCATCATATTTACATTCCGCCATTTTCTCTTTGTCCATTTGGACGTTTATAATTCCGCTATTTTCCCTTTGTCTACTTAGACATATGTTTATGCTTCCGCTATTTTCCTTTTGTCCACTTGGACCATACTTTACTTTTATGCTAAAACACTAATAAACAACCAAAATCTAAAAACCACATAAGGCTCTCTTTGGACTATTGGTTACTATCCCTAGCATTCTGGAGATTCGGACTTATGGACCTAGTGCCTCTGGACTCTTATTCTGTTATTACTCTGCTGTTATTCTGTCTGTCTGGCATTGGATTGTTGTCTGTTTGTATGTGCAGGTATTTCCTTGAAAGCCTTTGATGGTTAATTCCAAGGCATTGAGATAAGGATTTTACCCAAAAACAGCCGTTACTCTGCCCGATTTTCGTCAGAATCTTAATGTGCTTAATGAAAAGTGGTGCTAAGATAATAAGTTCATCTGGATCCCCAAGTGATAATGTTGGTTTAGTATTGATATTCCAAAGGATGGGAAATCTACCTTGACTCATAATGTCAAGTGTTGGCTTCTTCTTCGGTTAGACCGTTTCTTTCCTTAGCTTTTATTTTACGCAATAGGATAGCCTCTTCATCTCCTTCCCATTCTTAAATTTTCAAAATCTTCTCCCTTTTTCAAAAACCTTCTTATGTTTGCAATCATTTTCAAAACCTCTTTCTTCAAAAAAAATCTTTCGCCCTTAGTGGCCTTTTTCTTCAAAGTTTAGACACCGTTAATTGTCGAAACGAGTAGTTATACCCCACGATTTTGAAATTGATTGATATAATGAGATCTTTTCCGCGTGAGAGAGCTAGTGGCATACTCGTCGATTTTATCCGAGTTGGAGCCCTTCTTTCATTAGCGATGCAAAGAACTCGTTTGTTCTCATGCTCAAGATCAATGGCTGAGTATTTCTCTCCAACGACGATAAAGTGTTTATTCGTTTTTTAAATGTTTTCCCAAAAAAGCGGAACTACATTAGCTCTGACTTCTCCATTGCACCGAGGAGGTATGTAGGCCCAAAGCTTAACGCTTTGCCGAGCTTATTTTAAAAATAAAACAAACCGTTTTTTTAGCACACACACACACACAGATTTTCAAAAAGGTTCCTGTGGAGTACCACAGATATGAGGGGTGCTTTAAACCTTCCCCTCATATAATCAACACCCGTACCTGAGATCTCTTTCTTGTTTTAAAAAACAAAACTTTGGGTTTTACGTTCTTTTCCCTTTTCCTTTGAAAAAATAAAGCGCGGTGGCGATTTCAAACGGAATATTGATTCGAGTCAATCCCATGGCTTCGATATCAGATTTTCCCCGCTACAATAACCACTTCACCATTCTCCATTCACCACACACCATTTCATCTTCATCCTCTTCCACTCTCCATTCAAAACTCTCTCTGCAAACATTTTACCCTTCACCCATCTTCTTCGCCCTCTCCAATTCACTCTGTCTGAATTATTCATCTCCATTCTCTCAGCACCCTCACCATCACTATATGCTCACCTCCATTGTTGAGCAGAGATTCAACCTCTGAAGCTCTGCTACAACAGAGCTCAGCCTTCATCCTTCATCATTCAATCTCTCAATTCCCCTCTCAACGCAAAAATCAACAAAGGCAACACACAAAAGACTCCCGAAAAATTCAAAGAAAAGAAGTGGAAGAAGAAGAGGAAAATGTTCATACAAGAAGAAGAAAAGAAGATAGCGAGAGAAAAAGAGGAATAAGAATGATACCTGGCTTGAAGTTTTCCTCGCCAAATTAGCACCATCGAAGAGGCCACTGGAGCTACTCCGGTAGGTAAGTGATTCCTTGACCTCTCTTTAGTTTCTTTGTTGTTGTCTGGTAGATTAGCCTTCTCCGATTGTTAGCCCTAAGGTCCTGATCCATAAAACTTCCTCGTAATCATTTGATTCCATTTTTCTTCAACCTAGGGTTTACAATTTGCTTAGATATCGAGGAATGGAGGGGGAATCAGACAAAATTAGGGCCGGATTGTTGTTTAGGGTGGGTTGGTGACGGAGATGGTGGTTCACGGCGAGAATAGGTGGTCGGCGCCGTTTGTTCATTTGAGACGAGAGTGAGAGATGAGAACGGAGAAGAGAGGGGGGATAAACTTTCTGATACAGAGGGAGGTGAAGAGTCATACGGTTTACGTCTAACACACAAAACGCACCGTTTTCCCTTTTCTTTAATTTTTTTTTCTTTTTTTGTTTTCATAATAGTAATTAAATCTAATAATAAAGCTAAATAATAAAATCTGATCACCAATAAGACTTTGGGCCTCACCGAATTCTGATTCTCACCCCACCTGGCCCATACGTTCTCTTTTCCTTTTTTTCTGTTTGCTACAAAATAACTCTGTTTGGGCCAATACCTGGGCCTGCGCCTGTTTTACTAATTGTACCACTATTTTCAATTTGGCACCCCCCTGGTCACATATTTTCCCTATTAGAATTTAGGTTTTTTAACATAGTTTTCTTTCTTATTTTTCCTTAGTGATAGAAGAGAAAATAATCACCATTTAGGTTAGATTTTAAGCTAATAAAAAATGCTAGTTTCCTTAGTAGATTTTTAGGATTTAATTTTGACGTTAATCCTTTGAATTTTTCACTTAAAAACCCATAAAAATAGTAGTATTTTTTAGGTTAATTTTTGCACTAATGTTTGAATTGCTTTTGTATCATTCCTATGTTATTTTCGTATAATTGTTGTGTGATAATTGTTGCTCACTTTTGGCCATATTTTTGGCCTACCTTGTTAATACCATTAGTTTGTTAACATTAGATTTAGACTAGAATAACAATCATTAGGCTAGACTTGATTAGGTTAGTCTCCCCCTTTTCATTCTTTTTCTTTTACAACATCAAAACATCTAATAAATATTCAAAACAAAATCCCTTTAAAAAATACAAAGAAAACCCTTAGAAAACCTTAATAAAAAAGTGAAAATCATTAAAAAGGGAAGGGAAGCTTGAATCTCCCTTGCTTGAGGGAATCATTCGAGTGCTTGGATATCTCTTGCTTTAGGGAACCATTCGAGCGTAAGTTCCCAATTTCTAAAAAACCCCAACCAAAGAGTAACTCGAGTTTCCCTTGCTTAAGGGATTTCCTCGAAACGCTCAAAGTCTCTCTCTCTCATCTCTTTTTCTTAAGGGCAATGTTATTTCCGCTCGAATGCATCGTAGGCGATCCCTTATGCAAAAGCGCGGACGTTAACTCCGCCCAACTAAAAAACACAAAAACAAACAAAAACATATGAGCCGAAATACGGCGCTCGGATTCCTGAAAAGGATACGTAGGCATCAAGTCGCGGGGCTTGAACGAGCACATTTGTAAATATTTCCTTCTTTTGCATTCATTCACATATAGGTAGACATAGTACACACCCTTTAGATAGAAACAAACATAGGTGGATACCATCGAGTACGATGGGCGCGAGGGGTGCTAATACCTTCCCCACGCGTAACCGACTCCCGTACCTAGATTCTCTGGTCGCAAGACCCCGTTCCTTCCTTTGTTAGGTTTTCTAATATTCCTTTCCTTCATGGGATAAATATATTGGTGGCGACCCTGTTCATTTTTCGCGAGCGTGCGACAGCTGGCGACTCTGCGGGGGATTGCCTAAGCAAGTCGATCCTAGCCTTTGTTTGTTTCTTTTATTGGGTGTTTCTTTATTTATATGTTTACATCTTGTATATATGTTTGCATATCATGTTTACTTTCCGCATGCATCTGGACTATATTATGGGTCCCCGTGGGGGCCACATATTTTTTCTGCTTTGTTTTGCAGGTGGGGGGTTTGTGTGAGGTAAAACGCCCACTACCCAGGCCAGTGACACATAGGATTAGCGTGGATGCTCATGTTGACTCCCGTAGCGCTTGCTATGATCGAGTTTGACATGGGGTACCACAACTGGGCGAGGTTCCTTCATGGAACACTGTGTCTGGCACGCTTGTTGCCTCAAACACTTTGTACCCCGTGGGAACTGTAGACCCTGGTGACCATTAGGGACCACTTGTCCGTGTCTAGACTACATACCCGTGAGATTGGGGTGGGACAGGAAACCTTGACTCCTACATACCTTTGGCTCTTCATATTTGAGGTCGGACCTTTATTTGGTCTGTTCTCATGGTGCTTGATATTCTGGTATTCAAAAGGGCGTCGGACCTTTGATCCTGTGACATTTGACTTATGCAGAGGTTTTACCTCACTTATTCAGAGGATTGAACAGTGGTTACTAAGATTATTGTGACCTTGATCCCACGCTTTTGCATTGCATAACATCATTGCTTTATCCACTTCATTTGTGGGGGATCCTAAAGTCTATTTCAAAAAAAGAAGAGAAAAAATAGAAAAAAGAAAAGATATTCTATACAAAAAAGCTTTGATTCCAAAAGAAAACAAAAAAGTGTGGAAGTGTTATACCCCAAAATTTGCCCGCATATTTTTTCAAGAAAACTCCAATCTAAAAATTAGGAGTTTCATATAATCATGGTTTTTTATTTCATAAATATCCTGACATATGAAATACTTAGTTTTTAGAATTTTTCTTATACAGTATTTTGGCTCGCTGTTGAATTTATTCTTACGCAAACGCCAATTACTGTTTATCACTTCACACACGCTATTTATTTGATATTTGTTTACAGATAAATAGTACTGACGCAATTGGTACAGAACTAAATCTTTTGCAGGCGCAGAGTCTAGGGTTCAGACTGTACTGGTAACAAGTAAATAATTACTTTTGTTTTCCACTAACTTTTGTACTATATTCCATTATTTTCAAAATCTCTTCAAATCTCTTTTTTCAAAAATCAAATCCTAACTTTATTCTATACATCTCTTTTTCCCAACACTATCATACACTTTCTTTCAAATCTTACTTCCACTCAAATTTTCCTTTTGTACGGAATCACTTCACTCCCCAACGTCTCTATCCTTCTTCTCATTCTATAAATACATCTCATTTTTTCCATAAAATCTAACATCAAATTCTAACTCATCTCTCTAATTTCTACTTCACATTCATTCTCTCTTCTTCCCCCAGCAAAAATGGCGAAGCAGATAGAAACGTGTTTTCTTATGATCATCACCGTTGTGGTGGTAATCATGTCTTTCTTCTGTCTACAAAGCCCGTAAAAATGTGGACCTGGGATGCTTACACTCCCAATCATCTACATGTTATTGTTTGTAGCTTGGGTTATTAATCGTCATTCTTAAAGTTTGCCGTATCTCTTATTTTCTTAAATGTACCGTTTATTCGTCGTACCGTTCATTATAGTATGTAATATTTGTACTGTCAGTATTAAATTTTGTATTATTTGTCATATTGTTGCTTAATTATTCAGATAATATTTTGTGTGTTTTCTGCCAGTTAAATATTTATTTTTCTATGCATTAAATGATTTTCAGGGTTATTATCGGTAATTTTGCTCGCATACAGTAAATAATAGTTATTTATTATGTCTGTGTTTTTTAACAAGTCATGTAAATAAACTTTCATCTTTCACATAAAACAAAAACAACAAAAAGAAAATTAACTTTGACTGTTGATTTTTCACTCTAACTATTACATGCCTGAACAGTCAGTTGACACTCAAACCGCTGACAGTGCAATTCTCCGTATTTTGTACCATCAATCAAATCATACTTTTTGCATTTCAAAAATTCCAAGATTTTTGTTCTAGAAGTCTTCTGAATATCACATGATTAGCAGAGACTCAGCACTGCACAAAAATCAGGTACGCTTAACTGTCTCCTACATAAACAGTCCCTAATTAGGGTTTATTGTTTTTTCAGGAGAAACAAGTTTTTGAGACCTCAAATGGATTTTATGGACCTCCATATATCTCAAAGTACCATCATACAAATTTTCAAACTTCAATTCACTCAGACGCACCGTCAGCAGCTCAAACAGTCAACAGACGACCCGTTTGACCAAAAAAGTAAACAGACAGTCAAAAATGAAATTTTTTGTCAACATCCATATTTTGTCAAAGGATTCATTATTTGATCATTGGATGATCATAATTCATAAAGGAAAGATCAAAAATCAACAAAACCCTAAGATTCAAAATTAGGGTTTTCTCCTAAAAAGTCAACTGAACATTGACTGGTCATAACTCTCTCATCCTTCATCCAAAAAATTCAAACCAAAGCCCATTTTGAAGGAAATTCAATTATCTTTCAAATGCAATTGGTCCCATGGTCAATAGGTTCACCATTTGAAAAATATGAACCAAGACATTACTGGTCATTTTCAAAGTCAACAAAAAGACACTTTTTTCAAAAGGACACACAAGGAGCATCAAAAATCATTTTGACATGAGACCTAGGACATTGGTTATAAGACTCTTTGCGGTTTCCAAAAAGTGAAAGATCTCCTTCATATGACAAAAAATGAGGGATTTACACCTTGTTGAAGTTGGCTAAATTTTGGGAAAATGCATAAAACCAACATTGATAAAAAATGTATTTTTTCCAAATGGGACCAAATTTTCATAGTTCAAACATGTTTACCATGATACAATGGGCCTCCCATGACCAAGATAAAGCCCACACCATTTTTTTCCATTTTTTGGTTTAATTTTATCCCATTTAAGATTAAAATGAAAATGGAAAATGGAAGGATAATGGATGGCTTAATTTCTAAGCATGACTCATCAAGGGAATCAATCAAACTCTGCCCCAAGTCAAAGTACAGCAGAAGGAGGGTTGAAAGTCAAGCCAGGGTAGCTTAAATGCAAAGCCATAAGTGTTGAAAAAGTCAAGAATTCAACAAAAGCACTTAATGCTTTTTAGCTTAGTTCTTAAGCACTTCAATGCCTATATAAGAGCTATAACACTTCAGTAACAAAGGAGACACGAATAGAGAACCATTCTATGCTTGTAAACACACTTGTATCAATTTGAAATTTTGAAGGAAATTTAAAATTTGAATTTTAATTTCCAGCTTGTTTTAACACAAACTAAGTACTCAAACACATTCCCTGACCCTCACTAAACGTAACCAGATCAATTGCAAGCCTTGAAACTCACTGAATCAAGCACTACAGGTCACGATTTGTTCAAACAAAAATCAACTCGTATCTCATAATACATGCATGTTTAACAAGATGTAGACATATATTTGAGTTTAGTTTGATGTCCTGATCGTTTCTAGACATTTAATTAAGGTTTGGTTGAGTATTCACGAAGCTACCATTTTAGGGTTCATAATCTCAAATTAGGGCTTTTTGAATTAGGCAAAATTGCAGGTTCTAAGTGGTACCATTGAATTCGTATGGACTAGACGAATCGAACCATGACCTCGCGCCAAATTTCTTTTGTGTCTAACCCCTATTCGTTATTTTCCAGGTTTAAGGTTCACCTATTACAGCGTTTTTCTTAAGAAAACGCTGTTAAAAGAGGTGGCGAGAGGTTGAAGACGAAGACGTGGCCTCTCCCTATTGGTCAGAACGCGCGCGCGTGTTTTTAAATTAATTTGTGATCCGGTGCTTTGCAGGTGTCACTTTTGCCATGTGTCTCAATATCTGAGCCATCTGATTTCATTAACTCTCAATCTAACGCATCAAAACACTCATCCTTACCATGGACTTTATTTAATTTCCACATCTGATTACTATCTTTTTATTTTCTATTTTATTTTAATTTCTTTGTTAAATTAATTAAAAATAGTTTTAAAAATCCAAAAAATACACAAAAAATATTTTTAAGTTTCTAAAATAATAATTTATTTTTTGATATAAAAATATTTTATTTTTCTTCATAATTTAAATATTTTGTATAATTAATTAGATAATATGCATATATTTATCTTTTAATTATTTTCAACCAATCAAAAATCATAAAAAAAAATTGTTCTTTATATTAAATATTGTTTATATATTATAGGCTAATTTTGTACATATTTAGAATAATTTTCTTTTTAAGTTTTAATTATTTGTGTAATTATTTGTATAATTATGTATTAATTAGCTTAATAAATTTCAAATCAATTTCAAAAATCCCAAAAAAATTAGTTTTGTTTTAAAAATTTATTAACAAACATTTTGAACATATTTTAAGCTTAATTTTTAGGTTTAAATTTATTTTCATCTTTTTTCCTCATTTTAATTTAATTAATCATGCATTAATTATAATTAAAATCAATCATGAAAAACCCAAAAACATTTCTTTATTTTCTTGCAATTTAAATTCCTAGATCAAGTGTATAGGTTGTCAAATTCATGTAAATAGCGTAGTTTACATTTCCTGCACAATCGATGTAATAGCGTAGATTTACTTTCTGCATTTTACATTTTCGCATTTTAAATTCCAGCACATATAAACTGCGTGTATGCCAAAGATAAAATTGAACTGTTAGATCACTAACTTCAAAGATAAAATATCTGAATCCAAACACAATCACACTTGCACCTCTTAAGGTAATCCCTTTTCTCACTCTTTTCAAAATCAAAATCAAATTCTACTGTTTCGAGTACAAAATCGAACCTTTGTTTATATCCGGTGAAAGGATAGATTTTTAAAGGAAATAGGATAAAGACCTTATAACTCAGGTAGACCTCCTAATTTGCTTGCTCAAATTAAAACAAACAAATCTCTCATATCATTGTTTTTCAAAATAAAACTTTCAAAAGACAATACTTTGTATATATCCAAACAATGATCATTACGAAGTTAACGTTCTTTTTTCAAAAACATCTTTTGAAAGATAAAAACACTTTGTATACATCCGCACAAGGATCATTACAAAGTCAATTTACAAAGGTATTTGAAACCACATACGAGCATTTCAAGGCAATCGAAAAGTAATTGAAAACAAGTGAGCTAAGCAAATTAAAGAGCCCATGGATAACCATGGATACAAAGGGTGCTAACACCTTCCCTTTGTATAACCTACCCCCTTATCCAGAATTTCTTAAAGGTCTTTTTTCTGTTTCTTTTATAAACCTTTCCTTAATTGGATAAAATAAAAGGTCAGTGGCGACTCTCTGATTTTCAAATACAAAAGCAGAAACAAAAAAGAGTCAGTTCGCGTATCTCTTTGCGAGAGGTATGGCCACAAACCGAGGGCGACAGAACTGGCGACTCTGTTGGGGAATAAGATACTTTCTAAAAACAAAATGTTTTCAAAAGGGGTTACCTTTAGAGAATAGATCACTTCGATGTTTTCAATTGTTTGACTTGATTGCTCTATTTTTCAAAGGTTTGTTTGGGTATTTTGCTTGTGTGAAAGATTCTAACCCGAATCTCGAGATACCTTAAGTATGTGACAATAGACCAAGGAAACTGTACGGCATGTACCGATACGGTTGATCTGGTAGTCACTGTTAGTGCGATACTTTGGTTTATACTGATGTCCCTTGAAAACGAT